>NW_010395029.1:0-16692 GCF_000710305.1 Buceros rhinoceros silvestris
GGGCGGGACGGCGGGGAGGGAGTAGGTACGCTTAAGCGCACCAGAGTACCAGAAATTGTTCCATTTTAGCAACTCACCGGGGAATACTGTTGCGAGAATCCTTCTCAGTCAACGCCCGCGTTCATTAGCGGCCCCCTTCTGCCTCCCCCAGCAGCCTGCAGGTGCGCGACAGTCAAGCATCGATCAGGCCCAGGGCACAGATCTCTGAGTCACACCAAGATGACCGTTACGTAAGACGGTTTTTAATTTAAAAAAAATTATTTGCTAGAAAACTATTGTGGTTCTTCAGCCAACAACAAACAAACAAAAACACCCAAACCAAAAAAACCCAACACCCAACCCCCCCTCCAAAACCCCCTAACAACCACCAAACCAAAACCCGAAAAAACAACCCTGAAGGAAGGCACTACTCATTACTTGCAAAAATCTCATTACTTGCCAAATGGCCTTTATGAAAAGGAAAGGAACCAATGAGAGTCAGAGCAAAAACAAAGAGTTGTTAGGGAAGAATTCTCTCACAAATGCGTGAATTTTATTATAATGAGCAGTGATGAAAAATACAAAACATTAGCAACTTCCCATCACATACAAGAGTTCAAAAGACAAGTGTCTCTACAGACAGTGACAAAGGACATTTTGTCACAGTCTGCTTTTGGATGCGAATGGCTACAAAACGATTGCATAAGGATCTGCACGGTTTAAAACATTGGTGGCATAACTGACCTACAAATAGGATAGAAGGAATCTGTTCTCACTCATCCAAGTAACAACGCTATGCACAACTTCCACCAAAATAATTCTGGTTTTAACTGCACCAGTTTCGTATCAGAGACCAGCATGGCAACAGCTCTAGTACTTGAATAACGTGCTCATACTCAGGTGAGTGAAAGCTGCAAATACGAGAGAAAACTCAGAGACCTGGCAAATGTAACATGCAGAGCATGGGAGTGCTAAATCACTGCAGCAGGGCTAGTGGCACCTCAATAAAATGTGCCTTAGCGGTTTAAGCTATTTAATGTACTGAGGAGCCGTATGAATATTTACAGTGCATTAGAAAGAAATGGTGGAAAGAACAATAAAATAGGAACATCAACATTAGAAGAGCGGGTGGTCTTGTGAATAGCAATGTGCTGCCACTTAAGTAGCATGTTGAGCTCTAGAGCAACTTCAGGAAAGGTATTTTAAGCTTCCATATCATAAAGAAAAATGAGAAAGGAATTCATTCACTTACCTTCCCACAAGGAGAAACTACTGGTACTGAAGGGCTATTTTTGGGAGAAAAGTCAGCTGCAGGTCAAATTAAAGTAGACTTAGTAGTAGTATCTTTATTAATTTATTAGTAATATAGTATAGTGCTCTGTAATCAAGATCTTAAAACCTACCCAGGAAAGCAATTCATTGTTTTCAAATTAAGGCAGCATATTTTTCTAGCAGATATGCTACTGCTGAAATTACTCATGACAACCTTGTGTTTTACAAATGGTTGAAGCAGGTCACCAAATATCTATGAGTTACTCCGGCCTCAGCGATAAGGCATGGGAATCAAACTAGCTGTTCCTTGGGTAGAGCAGCTTAAGCAAAGCTACATTTAGAACGATGCCGGGTCAGATCCAGAGATCCTGCCGAAGCTGAGGAGGAACAGCAGTGAGTCAAGAACACAAGAGTGCCTCCGGAAAAGTTTAGCAGAATAAACAAGGGTCTTAGAAACGTGAAGTGGGAGAGCGCAATGGGAACCTTCTCTCTGAAGCTTAAAGGTGCGGATTGTAATGGCAGAGTATCAAACACTGACAGGGACAAGGGAACCACAGAAACAGTGCAAGCTGACGATATACACTGACATTGTGAGAGGTGAGGCCCTAGAATTAGAATTTACTCTGAGAACATTTCATTCTTCACCTGTTTCGCTTTGTGATTGAAAGGCGTTTGGTTAGATGAGACCTTCCGAGGGGAGGCAGCTGTATTTTGTTGTATCTAGCTCTCGAAACTCACTTTACCAGTTTCGCTCACAGGCCGTGTAGTTTCTTTCCACCAAAGCAATACAAGAGATGCTTGATGCATGAGTAAGTCGCTAGCATGTGTCAAACAGCTCAACCAATACCTCCTAACTGCAGAAGCTATCAAAGAGCTTTCAGAAGTGAGGAAGTCGTATTTACACAGAAGCAATAGTAGAATATCCATGCCTGGTAACTTCTTTAATCTTGTTTGTATTGCAGGTAAATTCAAGTTACCACTTGACATCTAACTCCTCCATTCTAATTCTGATTCCACATCCTCAGGTTCTACGAGGGGCTGCCACAGCATCTTTCAGAGGAACAACAAATGGATCACAAACATAGATGTACCAAGTATTTAACTTTTCTCACATTTATGCTGCCTGGTTCATTTGCCTCTAAGTACAGCTTATAAACAAAGAAAAGATTTAAGTGTTGTAAAATTAATCCTCGCAGACTATTACATTTTTAATCAGTATCAGGAAAGAAAGTTGTTGGATTGAAAATAAGTGAAGTCTTCAGACCGAGGACATTATTTCTTCATCTGAGACTGAAACAAAGATGAACATCTCCTGTGTAATGTTTTGAAGCCTCTGTGAAACTGCAGAATGACAGTGCTGAGTATGCCCCTGCATGACCGAGCACACACCAAGCTTCAGCATTGTGAATGCCATCCAAACTCACTTGGGCAGGCCAACAGCCACATAATGCTGAATTTCTGCTTCTACTTGTCTGTAGCTCCAGAGGACATTGGCTGAAAGACAGCCAGAGCTTAAAGCCAGCATTCAAAAATGGTGCCTGCCCCCTATCTGGTGCAGTTCCCTTTAGAAATGGCAGGACAGCATTCAGTACAACACGTCATGACTTCCAGTGAACTAAATTTTGTGACGTGCAAGTAAAGTTTTTATCTTCCCTCTGCTCAAAAATTTCCCATTTATGTCTCCTTTAATCGGCTTACCTTCTCAGTAACAAATAAGCTGCTTCTTAAGATTTGGACACCAGATAATACTGTGATAAAGAGTACCGACTGTACACCTTAAAAACAATTTTACAATCCGTTTGGCTGGCTACTTTTGCTATAAACTCTATATGAAACATGATAGAACTAGTAGTGGGAACTGGAAGGCGAGTGCTCATACTGACCCTTTGCACAAACCCTGTTAAGGGAGAATTGTAATTACACGCTCCTGAGAGCACCCTAACCACCCGTGTGTGAGTGTGTGACAGACGCTAGATTAACCGTCACTCCTCCAGAGAGGCATTGCAGACATCGCGACTGGAAATGCCAGTGCTTAGCAGGAGGAAGAAACCCAGCAAGAGGAGTATTTCAGAAATCAATAATGAACACGGTATCTCACCACAGAAATGCATGGTGAACAACCTCTAAATCCTGCACATAGCTTGAACCACCTTCCCTCAAAAATGGGATAGCTGAACAAAAAGGGGACACAAGAAAGTCGGCAATCAGAGGCACCGAGCAGGTTCTGTGCAAAGATTCCACAGTCCAACACTGCTTGTCTTGGCAGACAGACACATCGAGGGAGGGTAACAGCACATGAAAGAACTATGAAGCTATGAAAGTGGTCAAAGGGGTAAACAGGCTCAGCGTGTTCAAAAGGAAACAAACCCAAAGGGGACCGCTGCAGTCGTCCGGGTTTTATATGTGTATACAAGGTGTAACATATAATGTTTAATACACATATCCATAAATATATGCATGTTGTATAGGGCTTTTATATATCTGATTAGTATTAATAAATAAAAACCTGTCTGTGTGCAATACACAATACACAAAAATTGTTTCAGAAACTGAAATTGCTGTACAGTAACAGCTAAACTTTAATTAGTTGAGCAGAATTCTAAAAGCTGACAATTACAGCTTTTAATCAGCTGAAGATGTTCTCTCAGTGGAAAACAAGCCAGAATTAGTAAGTGGATTCTGAATCTACATAAATGCAAATTTGTGCCCCATATAAAAACAATACATACTTAGAAAAACTTGCCAAAAGAAGTGGTAATCTCCATTTCTGATGCATACAATCCAGATAAAGGATAAAATTTTTCAAATGTAAGTTACAGGAACTGATTTGCCAGATCAATTTACAAATTCTTCCTGCCTTCATCTGGTTTGCTACATACGTAATTTTAATCTGTGTTTTTTGTAAAAATCATTCCTCTAATTTTAGCTGAATATTGCTTTAGGATGATCGCACTCTGTGATTAATAAAAGAAGAAATTCAAGGGTCAGAAACAACGTCTGATAGATTCAAACCAAAGGAAGGTTCAGCATGAGGTGAGAACACGTGGTATAGATCCCTGCATTGGAAATGACGACAGCTATTGTGTTACACATAGCCAAGTCTTCACCTTTTTGATATTGATCTAATTCTAATAGCCGAGAGACAAGGAAACATCTCAGCTGTAATTAACCATTCAGAATGGACTGTATGCACAGAGTACCATGGAAGTGCACAAGAAATTCTGCACAGCAGGAGTGTGGTGAATTTGAACAGTTCACGTGTCTGCGATAATCCTCTTCATCTGCAGCAGACTGAATTACCTCATAGCTTGCAGGGTACGAAGGCAGCAAAAGCCCAGGAACGAACTACTTGCACCCAGTAACCCATCTGAGAGGCGGCCAGCACACGACACGTCAGTGAACAGAACTGCTGCTGACCTCCGCAGGGTCTGACCTCCAGCGTCAGAAACCAAGGAACCTTCATCCACATCTCCAGTGGAGAGGACAGCTCTGAACCCAGAGCCTGTCAGGAAGACAGTGAGAGGTGCAGAGCACAGCACAAGAGATGTTGTTCATGACAAGATAGATCTTCTGCCCAAACTAACTCAGAACCAAGAGGCTGCAGGTAGCCTGGTGTGCTCCCAACACGTACTTGGGGCGTCCGGCCTGAAACAACCAAGCCTTCTGGTCAGACACAAGGCAAGAAATTTGCAGGTGGGCTACGCTGCCAGAGGCAGAAGTCGAGGCAATCTCAAAGCCGCAAGATCAGCGTACAAGTCTGAAAGAAACTGCCCAGGCTGTTACAGTAAATGACTTTTATTTTTTAAAAAATGAAATAACCGTGAACATATTAACAGGCCTGCATGTGGCACTACAGTACAGCTGGATATAGGGCGGATACATTTCCCCATGTACCCAATGACATCCATTGCATCAATGCTGACATTAGTAAATTCTGAATACAGTTCTATCAAGCAGGAACGTTTTACTTAAAATAGTTCTGGACAAAGTTGACACTGAAAGTTAACTTTTCCTTCACTTTGGAAAGGATAGATGTTTTCAGCTAGCACTGGTATTGGGTGAACTATTGCCTGCAGTCACCAGTGCAGGAAGAGATGTACAACATCTCCACAGGAGAACAATTTATACTCCTTTTTACTTCTCATTCTGCGGAAGTAGGGTGGCATAGGGAGAGGGGGGGAATATGAGTGAGGAATATGGGCGAGGGAGGTGGGGTGTCAATTTCTATTCACTCTCCTTTGGCTGTTTTTGTGCTATTTTGGATGCTTTCTAAAAATCACTTCTTGATTTTATTGAAAGGAAGACTAAACGTAATGCGCCTTTCCTTGAAAATCCAGGAACAGTTGTGGTACTTCAAAAATACTAAAAATATCTACTTTCATGAAATATTAACTGTTTCACTACAAACCTAGTTTTTCACTAAATACACAATTCTCCTAATTCTGGAGTCTCCTGGGGGGAAAAAAAAGTGGGTTCTCCCTTTATTTCTGCAACTCTAAAGAGTGTATAGAGAAACAGCTACAAGAAGGGGAGTGCAGAGAATAGCTTTATTCTTTTCCTTGGCCTGTATCTCACGTGGGAAGTTTGCTTAACTTTCTGCAGTTGGGCTACTGTTGGTCACGCTCCTTCAGCAGCTATCAACTAAGTGTGCAGTAGGACAACCCACCTCCAGCACACTCCTTCTAACTTTGTGGAGACTAACTAGGCATGAGGAAAAAACCAACATCCACACTCTTTATACCATTTCTAATCATAATATGCAGGAACACCAAGTGGCTTTCGTGTTCTTCCAATCTGCAAAAGGCCACAGTAAAGGGAATGGCACCTTCCATTAGAATCTGGAATTCTGCATGTAACAGTGCGACCTTCCGTTAGACCTTCAGTGTTGAGGCAGCGTAGAAAACAGTGGCTGAAGAGTGTGTGTAATACTGACCACACCAGCTCTGAAGAGAGAAGCCTCTGCTCCTGCAGAGGCACTCGTGCAGTCCCTGTAGGTAGTGTGAGCAAAAGGCTTACTGCACAGGGCATTTGGAATCAGCAGTTCCTACGATCTAGCTAGTTTTGATTCATGAGCTTTCAGTGTGCCAACAGCATCTTTCACTGCATGGTAGATAATGTTCTTCACCTGTAACAGGAAAACAAAACAAAAGAAAAAAATCAACTTCTACAGCCTAACAAGGAGAGGCTTACGGAGCTACACGATCCACTTTGACAGCCGAATTTGTCAAGTTTACACAAAGCACAGACTATTACTGCTTCAGCATCAACAGCACAGATTTTCATTGTCACCATTAGATGACAAACATTTGAGACACCCGCACTGACTTATTAACCCATTTTCTGGTCACCCAGCAACACATATTTACTCATACTATTTTAAGAAGAGATCTCTCTTTCATCAGTGCTGGGAGAAAGCCCACTATGAAGTCCTGCATATAAGTTTATTTTGAAAAAGGTCTTGTGATGGGAGTCCCTTACAGATTCACATGAATCCAACTCAAAGAGAGCAAGAAAATCACATGGTTTAACCCTACGCAAATTAAGATGATGCAACAAATCATCCTATTGTCTTTGAACGGAGACTAGAAATTCTTCTAATTTGTGCATCTTCCAAGGCAAGAAAGATTAGAGATGAAAAATCCACTAGTACTCACAACAACCTGTTCCACACTTAGCTACTGAACCACCAAAGCGCTACCTTGGTTCTGATCTAAGTTTATTTGATTTCAGTTTCTAGGTATTGAACAGAACAGTTTCACCTCTCAGTAGCTTAACTGCACTTGCCCAACTAACTGCCAAAATCCATCCTCTTTTCCTGGTATGCGTAGGATATCAGTCTTTTGTATCATTTACGTGACAGTTATTGTCTTTGTATATTTATATATATGCACACACATACATACGTATTAAATCAGATATTTACATAAAAATACTATTAAAATACAAAAGAAAAGTGACAAAAATGACAAAGTTTGTGAGGCACAAATACAACTGGTATTCCTTTTCACAGGAGTATTTAGTTTCACTTTGCCAGAAGTTACATCTCTTTTTTTTTTTTTCTTTTTTTTCCCCTCCACTCTCCTTCATTTTACATTCATGAGACTACTAACACACAAAAAATGGCTGACAACAAAATCTGCAAACCATAACCCTGATTCAAATAAGCAAGCTTTCACTTTCAGAGCCATTTTTCTGTAGGCAATAAAGAAACACATACAACTGTCCTTGGTCAAATAAGCACATCTCTTCAAAACAAAGCACTGCTTTTTCCTTTTTGATAGTTCCTTTTTCCTGCTATGCTCACTGTCATTCAGGACTTGGCCATTTTGAACCTTACTAATACTCGCACATGCAATAGTCCTATCGTGGCAAACTTCTCTGGAAATCCAGAAGTTTATCACCAATTTTTGTTTATGTAATACTGTAGACATAGGTGTATCAATTATTTTTTAAATACTTACCAAATGAGAACCTCCAAAAACTGTGCAAAGTTTTCTCTTCTCCCCCCCTGCCGCCCTTAAACCACGAGTCAGAAGTTTCTAGTACTGAACAATGCTAGCAGAACACAGGATATATGTAGTGACTCCTGTCATAAAACGGTTACCTGCAGCTTATCCTCGTGGTTTGTATGTGTATTAGACAGATGCCTGAACTCCTGGGTGAGACGGAAGCAATGCTTCACGTGTTCTGGAGATACAAAATCTTCTGCCACTTTAATGCAACTGTACAAATTATGGACCTAAAAGAACCCATATCAAATGAAAAGTTACATCACGATTGAATGAACCATACAAACCCTCACAAAACCCATTACCATGTATGTTGGGTTCTTCCACATTCACTTATCAAAACCAGGAACTGAGGGCTATTTGATCTCACACAAAACTGTGTCTAGTAGTAAAACCAGACCAAAATACCGGACATCTCACATGTTCCCTGTTCTCCTACATACAGTAGCATTCCCTACAGGAAATTCTCAACTGTTCTCCACACTTTTTTTGAATTCTGTTCCCTTGGCTGAAGTTTCACTACACAGAAATGGTTGCCCCACCATTCACCCTAATTTTCTTTTTTTTCTTAATTCCATCACAGTACTATACACATCATTCGGTTATTTATATAATCTTTACTAATATAATGACTGAGATCCAATTCAAGTAGTTCCTGAAAGGTTCCGTTTTCTATGAATGCGGTCCTAAGCCAGGAATATTAACAAAGAGTTATTTTGAAGTCACAGTTTTGTTTTGCTTCAAATTCAATTTTATTTGTCAACACAGCTTAAAGTTAGCATACTCACCTGATGGGGAGCACCTGCAGGGATGAACACAGCATCTCCAAGGAACTGCACTATTGCCCAGCCTTGTACGCCATACTCATCATAGAGACGCTTACGTAAGGTCTGGTCCAAGTACCAGCTTTGGTCATGAATGGGGTCATGATCCGGGGGATTTTCTTGGCCTTGTTCTTCTCCAACCTAGGGCCAAGATACGGGGTGGGGAGGAAACCATGACACAGCACCTTGACATTGCTGGCTCACAAAAAGCTCTGTACCAAAAACCGTAACAATCTATTTCAAGGTAAAACATTACTTTTATTAAGCTCATTTAGGTCTTAACTATTGACATTAGCATGAAGATTCTAGATCAGGCTGAAAACCTGGGAACATAATGACTATTAAAGTCCTCAAAGACATCATGAGAATACCTTTGCACTGATACTGGCAGCAATTTGTACCATTCAGCTGCTGTCAGCTAGTCAAAGAATCCTGTAGGCCTAAGCCTCCTTTGCAACCAACATACCTTTCGAAGAAGTTCCCGTATCTTTTCAGCATCCTTGGCAGCATAGATGTGCCACAATGCTCCAGGTTTCTCTCTTCCTTCATGGATTCGCTGCTTAGTTACATCATCAGCATCTCCCTCATCGATTGTTTTCAGAACCTCTGAAAGGGGAATCCACATACAAGCAACATGATTACAACGCTTCTCATTTTTGACATAGGAAGGAGCATTTTGAGCTGCTAAATCCAGTCATGCTGCTACTGTAACTGCTGCGTCATACAGTGCCCTTTCTAAGCACAGCTAACTTCATCTTAACAAAATTCAGGAAATGTGTCAAATGACAGCTCAACACAAAGCTCAGCCATGAATTCAAACTGAACTAACTACAACTATTCAAATACAAGAAGAAAGAAAAACTTAACACCCTTTTCCCTCCTCTCTTCTAATTTCTAGTAAACTAAAACTCTGGTGCTTCCACAGTTAGGAACCAATGAGGCCTTCCCAACACTTAATTATGTGCTGCAGACGTAGCAAACTGCCTTGTATATTTGGGTTTTATATCATAGACATGACAAGGTTAAACAATAAAAGGTACAGTTGTCTTTCTTGCACACACAATTCATTTTTAATGGACAGAAAACAGCTTTCCTCAAACATTACCATCATCATGGGTCCCTTCTCCGATAGGAATCCCAACGTACACCATGACATTAACAGCATCAGACACATCCAAGTGAAGGTTTGTGGTGCCAACTCGTCTGTCTTCTGCAGTAATTAAACCTATAATAGAGTGCAAAATAAAATCAAATTCTATTTAAGCTCTTATAGAAATAACCTACCTGAAAGACCTTTCTAGAATGCTAACTTGACACAGCAATGACAGCACAAACCAATGTCAAGGGGCAGCTGAAACAGTTATTTTCATGCCATGTGTGGCTTAAGTAAAGTTTACTGATGAGTAGTATTTTTATTTTACAGGAAATAGAAGTAACAAATATAGTTCACCAAGTCATGGGAAAAGAAGCATTTTCAAAACAAAGCCTGAACTTTACAAAGCTTGTACTTTACAATTTTGTCTCTCTCTGGGTCATTTAAACAGTCTGTAGTAAGCAACTTAGCTTTCACAATACAAAGTTAGTAGGTATTCTCTGGCCCTATTTTCCTCTGCTTGGAGGTACAAGGGAAACCCCAACTTCCATTAAGTGGCATTAGCATCACACTGTGTGCAGCAAGTCATGGGACAGTAACAAGTATAAGCCTCCAGCAGTTTGTTATTTTCTCATACTCAGCTGTAAAATCCGTATGATCAGTTGAATTTGCAGCAGCTGTTGTCCAACTCATCATTCACAATTCAGATTACGACTGAGTAAGGAAAAACACCTGCAGACCCTCAAGTTCTTATACCTTTGTACATTGGATGATCTTACACCTTTCAAGTGGCTATGAGTAATGGAGAAAGATTTCAAGTGTTTGCTTCTTTCACCTCATATAACACATTCTTCTCTCTTCCTCTGACCCTTCAATAGCACTCGCTTCCTCTACTTTCGCTTTACCATCTCCTCTACCAAGTAACATGGGGAAAAAAATTGAGAATATTAAAAAAATCTTTGTATCAGCTAACATTAAGTATGACCATGAGAATACTGGTTATATTTTAGGATCACCATCTTATTTATCTCTTTTCTGTTTAAAATACAAGATTCTGGGGACAGGCACTCAATTCATTGTACGGTATCCATCCGTAACAGAAACTGTAGCTAATGCAGACAGTTTGTACCGTGAACTGTTAAGAAAGCACAGCTGAAATACAGACAGGGATAAACATAATATATAGGTTCAGAGAAAAAGACCAGACAAATTCACAAAAGACAGCTTCATTATTGACCTCAAGTAAGGGCCCTTACAACCTCCACCTCAAAACTGTGCTTTGACAGATCCAGCAGGATGTAATTTAAGAAGCGCCATCCTTTCCTTAATTATTTGCTAGTGGTTTAAGACATACTCCAAGTATGCTGGGAAATACAACTACAACATCAATGGCAAGTCTTAAGTTAAACAGTGCACATATTAATATATAAAAATTGATCACTATTTAATGGTCCTTTACACACAAAACAAAACCTGTTGAAAAGAATAAGATTTCTTCATGGTTAACTTCTGTAAACAGTCCTTTTATTTAGGCGACTTTTTCCTTATCAGTATCACTTGGACATTTTTACAAAGAGCAACTACTTTAAATGTTACTTATCTTACTCTGAAGTTTCAGAAGTACACACTTCCAAATCAATTGGTTATTTTAAAGTAACCTGGAACTTTAGCAACTTTCATTTGTTTTAATTTAAAAGTCTCCAAATCCTGTTTTTGGCCATGACCTCAACATCAGTACATTCAGAAACTAAAATAATTCAAGTTGATGCCGTATGCGTTAATTGTTCATACGGCCTCCACACTCTGCTATAGTGACAATCATTTGAAAGTTTAATGCCTCACAGCCCTAGGCATGTGTCCAGACAAAGGGTTCCTCCATTTGTATGGTATTCTCCTACTATGTAACTGCAGTCTTAAGAGGACAAATCTATCCAATTCAGGTAGCTGAACATGGGGAGAGTTTTGTCTTGCATGTTGTCCGTCTTGTCAGACGTGGAATAAGAAAATTACAACCCTGGCTGGAAACATGAATGCACAGATCAAAGTGCCCAGAAGCTGGCTAATTTTCCTCTCAAATGCATCAGCTGGTCGCAAAAAGATATTAACTTCTCCTTGAAACCTGTATCAGTATTATGCTTACTAGATCTATTAAATTATAGTCGTTTGCAAACTTATAATACGTACATCTCTTGAAAACCACAAGGCAAAAAAGGGCACATCTGACAATCTGACAGATAGAAAACTAGCATAGGAATAGATCACAGGACCAACTTAAAAAAACCCCAGACAATGTGGTCTAGGATAAGCAGTGAGTTTTGATTAATGCCACAGTCTTGCACGTGCCCTAATAAAGAGTCACAAAAATCAACATCTGCAGAACTATTCTCACATACCATAGGCGTTGTACATTTTCGGACCCAAATCAGGACGAACAAAGTAGCTTGGCAGCCTAGAAGCCAAATTCAATCTGCCATCCCTCTTGGTATATTCGGGAAGAGGAAGATTTTCCATCAGGTCCTCAAACCTAGAGAACAAAAAGAGAACAAAGGCATGTTTCCTCCTGTAGTGCCCACAGCAGTCCCAGAGGCATTGACAGTAAGGTTTACTTACCTCGTGGGCATCATATCTCTAAAGTCCTCCCCTGGAGGCCAATCCTTTAACTTTAGTACCATTGGCTGACCATCATCTGACCGGAGCCGTTCTGCAAGAAACAAATTAAGATTTCTTCACGTAATATCTTTTTACCTTGCCCATTACCTTGCTTAAGCTGTAAGCCTTTTGTACCAAGACCTCTTACATTGCACAGCAAAATGGAACCTGATTTTTCTTTGGGGTTACAAGCATAACCCCACAGCATGGCCAATCAGCAGTTTAACAATTATAGACACAGATATCTATGTGTGTGCGTGCATCTCATCACCTTCAGCAGAAGTTTGACAGATTTTACACAGCTGCTACATTTTAGAAAAGCTTTTATTCAGCTTCAAAAACAAGCCTTTCCAAAGCATTCTGCCTTCCTACTTTTACCAGAGTCTAAAGGAGTTCTATCTTTTCTTTCAAAAGTGATGCTTCTATAAAATTGAAGTTATTGATTCATGAGCTGGAATCAACCCTAACCTCAGTATAAAGCAAGAAACCATGGTACACCACACTCAGAAAGGCTAAATGGCAGGTGGTTACTGAGGGAGACAGCCTTGTTTAAATTCTTCTTTGCTGGAGGCACTCAGATTAGCAGGCTGCCAAATTCAAACACTTGTTCTTCAATCCAAGAGTTGTAAGCGAGCCTTAACTGGTAACAGAGAAAGCTACAGCACAGAAAGGCATTACATATGCAGCAGTGCATGTACTGACCACATCAGCTGCTGTTTGCCTCAGATGTTACAATGGCTAAGAGTGTATCTGGAAGCGGTACGTGGAACAGCTTACAAAACTCGGCGGAACATTTAGTGAGTAACGAAGCTCACTTTTCTGCCAGGTTCTTCACAGCTCTGTGTGAAGCCATCAACTGAAAAACAGAGCATTCTGCAGACACCTTTACACCCCCTTTTCCTCCTAAAGTAACATCCTTCACCACTTCCTACCTTACCCAGGACTTGGAGACCTGTGAATTACATTTATGTTATATATCAACAGGCTACAGAAGACAGCTTTAGTTTGCAATCTATATATATAAAAAAATAAAACATTTTATTGAAATTAAAAGGAATTAAGGACTGCAGATATGTAAACTGATTTAAAGAAAAATATGATTTTGGAGAGTCAAGTGAACTGAAAAGCTCAAGGACTTGAATTTAAAGATGTTTCAGAACTTCCCATATTCAAGAATTTGAACTCATCAAGAATCTTTGTTCCAAACAAGGAGAAGAAACTTGTAGGAAGGCTACTCAGAAAGGACAGAGTGAAGAGCTACCTGAAGGAAAGCATACAGATCTGACTAAATTCATGAAAATGGACAAAACCCACAAAACATCTGATCAGCAGAGGAAAGGTCTAAGAAGGACCAAAAAGTTAAGACCTGCCAAAAGCCCATTTAGAACTTGAAGATATTAAAAGTAAACGGCATTAACTAAAGTATCATATAGAATAATTAAGGCATTATCTCAATACCACCTCCATATTCAGTGGCTGTTCTCTTCAATAACTTAATGCGAGTGGCAAGGGGGGGACACAGCCAGCCTCGTATTTGAGAAATCTAAAATTTGTGTAATGCTGAGAAGTCAGAGTCATTACATAATTTGCAAACAGTTTTCGTATGAGTTAGTGTGTGAAATCTCTGACCTAGGAGCAAATAATATTCTTCTAAACTGGGGATTGTACATGGCTGAAAAACACTAAATAAAATGTATTTAGAAGAAACTAGCAAAAGTGATCAACCTAGATCATTATCATTTCTGATATGAAATGTGGTAAAAGCATTGTCTAAAAGAAAGGCAGCAGCTGATTTTGCTGAAAGGAGCACATCTCTTTGGAGACAAACTACAAATAACATTTCTCAAAGATAACCTGATCCATACGAATTTACTGTTTTCATGAATGACCTTAGCATAAAAGTGAAGAGTTTGTGAAGCTTCCCAATTACCACTGGAAGGTCCAAACTGTTACATCCTTCTAGGCCAACTACTTCTGAGTAATAACAGAAATAGTATGACATTTAACAGGACAAAATTCAAGACTCTGTTCTCGGAACCATACAAAAACAATTCAAAAGATGGGAGTTCTTTGAGTAGAAAATGACTAGGGAAAGGAATATTCTTGGTCTACAAATCTGTAATTTCATTCACTGTTGAACATTCCATTAAGTCACCCAGCAGTTCACCATTTCTGCTATGTGAACATAGCAATAAATACAGAAAACGTTTTAAACACAAGACTAAAATCAGCAGCATTGCAATGAACCATCACAACTCTAACATCTGTAAATAAAGACCACTCTGATCTAGGTACATGCAATCTAAAAGAGTACTCCGCTCTTCAGAAGCCCTTTAATCCAACCCATTATATCCCCAGGAATTTTACCTGGTTAGCTTCCCATCCACACTTGACAGAAGTTTTTCTCAAAGAACTCAAGCATTAAGTGATGTGTTATCACATGAGGTGCGCATACACATTGCTACTCATAATACATATAAACTTGTATTTGTACTCACAGATATCTATTATAAAAATAATTTGCAATGTTAAGTTTTCTTAGTTGATGTATTCCACCAAGTCTGAGTCTTAGCATCAAAACTCTGTTTTAGCTCTGCAGGGTTCCTTTAGTTTTACAATAAAAGTTGAATTTGGAGGAGAGTAATGGTAGTCAAATTACTTACTGTCTTAATGAAGGTAACTGATGATTAATTTCACTGAGGAAAGGTTAAAAAATGGTAGTTTCCCATGAAATGGATCATCTTTTGACACACTGAAGTAACACACACCATTGCCCTGCAGTACGAAGTCTTCTTGGGCAGCCCTGCCCTAATCTTCACCAATAAAGTATTTTTCTAGGGTGTGCTACATCTAAGGAGCAATGGCTTCTTTGGATGATACTCATAGCTATTTGGATTTTTTTAATCTTTATTTTTTTATTTTTTGAGAAAATAGATGAAAAAGGAGGAATTGAAAGTAGCAAGACAGACTGCTCAGTTAAACTAGTCAGCCATAGATATTACTTACTAGATATTATCTCAAAGCCATCCCAGAAGTCACGCACTTTCACGTCTGAAATTATGGCACAGTTCCTGCAGTTCACCAAATCTACATCTTGATCTCCAAATTCCAGGCTGAAAGCTTCTGGCTTCCAAAGCTCTGACTTCAACTTCTTATGGACACCAGATACCAGCACGGGCTGAGAATACAAAGATGAATGCTTACTCCACCATAACCAAATTTCTTACACATGCAGCCAAACTTTCTTAAGAGTTGAGGCTCCTGGCTACTATCATACAAAAGACACAACAAATCTGTTTTCATCCATGTCTGGTTTCTGTGCATCAAACAACCAGAGTCAAAGCAAACTTAAGTTCCCAGGCCATATGCAGTTGCCTGAGAAGAGGTATTCTATCACACTAAGGCAAGTGTATTAGGTCTACACAGCAAGGTGCTGGTAGCAGGGGTGGCCTCCGTTAGATGAGGCTGGGAGATGCTCCAGATGGTGTCAACTGGCTCCAACAGACCCACTGCTGACCAAAGCTGAGCCCATAATTGATGCTGGTGGTGCCTCTGTGATAGTAAGAAAGGGTAAAAAAAGATCCGCAGCTGCTACGGAGGGCAGGGAGGGAGGGGGAAGGAACAATTCTGCAGACACCACAGTCAGTAGAGGAGGAGGGGAAGGAGGTTCTTCCTCACAGCCTGTGGAAGAGACCATGGTGAAAGCAGGTTGCCCCCTGCAGCCTGTGGAGGACCGGGGTGGAGCAGATGTTCACACTGCAGCCCATGGAGATCCCATGCTGGAGCAGGGTCCTGGCAGGAGGTGTGGCCCTTGGAGAGAAGCCCATGCAGGAGCAAGGTTTCTATCAGAAACTGGCCCACTGGGAACCCATGCTGGAACAGTCTGTTCCTGAAGGTCTGCAGCCCACGTGGAGGGACCGTGCTGGAGCAATTTGTGAAGGTTGTGTCCTGTGGGAGGGACCCCACACTGCAGCAGGGGGAAAAGCATGAGGAGGAAGGAGCAGCAGAGACAAAATGTTATAAAGTGACCACAACCCCCATTATTCTCCATCCCCCCTGTGCTGCTGTGGGTGAGTGAGAAGGTAAAAGAGTTGGAGAAGGAAGAGTGAAATTGAACCTTTAGGAAGAAGGAGGAGTGGGTAAGGTCTTTTTATCTTTGTCTTTGTTCCCCATTCTACTCTATTTTTAGTAATAAAAGAAATTAATAATAAAATAAATTAAATCACTTTTTCACAAGTTCAGTCTGTTTTGCCTGTGACAGCAATTGCTAAGTGATTTCCCTTGTCTTTATCTTGACCCACAAACTTTTTCACTTTAAATTCTCCTCCTGTCCTGTTGAGAAGGGGAGCGAGAGAGTGGCTGGGGG
>NW_010395029.1:16888-57601 GCF_000710305.1 Buceros rhinoceros silvestris
AGTGGATGCTGAGTTCTACCATCTCTCCCTTTTCTAAGCACAAATGCAACTACCACTAGAAATGGCACCTGCAGTAAAGCCTTCTTTTACGAAATGTTCATGTTCTGATACGAATTCAACTATTTCACTCATTCTCCATGTATAATCATGGATCATCATTAATTCCCTAGTACCAAACCAAGTAGCAGAAAAGTGGCTGTTCACTTGCAAAAGAGGTTTTAAGATGTATAGGCTATGCCTGTAGAGATTTGACTGGCCTCTCCCCATAAACACTCAAGGCATTTACTAAACTAACAGTTCTAGGAAAAGGTACACCAGACCATTCTCCCAGCACGGGCCAAGACATCGTTAGTTCCTCTCACCCTGCAATCTCTAGAGACAGTTACAAGACTTGAGAGAAAAGTAAAACAGGGTATGAAGTGAACTTGCACATGGAGTATCCCATGTGAAAAAAATCCAGGTTTAAGAACTGCTACCTATGTTCAAAGACAGTTCAAATGTCTATGTAAGTTTGAATCAATTCCAAAATGTGCCCTATATATTAACAGTGATCTGAAGGTAGATCTCAGGTTTATTCACATGAAGAGTTCCGTACAATCCTGAGGAGCACCGACGCCCCTAGCTGCTCTAATAGGATCAGTGCATGAGGCAAAGATACCTACAGAGCTACAGACAAGCAACTCCGAAGTTATGTTGCTGAAAAAACACTCCACTGCTTCAGCTGGATCGCCCAATGGCCTCTGACAGGACCAATACTGATTTTAGCCTCTAAGTGAGGATGACTTTCATTCACAAATGCATGGAAGAAAACCAACAACTTTGGGGATAACAGGAATGGCCTTGATTTTCAAATATGACACAACATAGCCCTAAGTTCCAGAAGGCAGCAATGAAACCTCAACTCCAGAAGAGTCAGGTTTAAGAAAACAAAGAGGGGTTGTTACTTGAATCCTGTCAACTTCAGGGGAAAAAAAAAAATGGCAACCCCCCACTGAACCACAGAAACATTAAGGTTGGAGGGGACCACTCTCACCAAAAAAAAGCATTTTCTTGTGTTCACATTGAACTTACTGGTTTCTAATTTGTGCCCATTGCCTCCTGTCCTGTCTGTGGGGACTGCTGAGAAGAGTCTGGCTCTCTTTTCCTCAATCCTTCTCATCAGAGATTTACACACATTGATAAGATTTCCTCCCCACACTCTCCCAAGCCTTCTCTTCTCTAGGATGAAAGGATGAACAGTCCAAGGTCCCTCAGCATCTCTTCATATGAAAGATGTTCCAGTCTCTTAACCATCTTTGTGGCCCTTTGCTGGACTTTCTTCAGGAAGTCCACGCCTTTCTTCTACTGGGGAGAACAGGACACAGTACTGCAGGTGTGGCAACTATCAGTGCTGAGTAGAGTGGAAAGATCACTTCCCTTGACTTGCTGACAATGCTCTTTCTAATGCAGGCCAGGATGCCAATGACCTCTTTGTTGTGAGGATGTGTTCTGGGGTCACAGTCACCTCCTTGTCCACTCCATGCAATGCCACTGTCCATCCAGCAGCCCCACAGCACAGTACTGCTGCAGAGTGTAATTTCTCCTGAGGCACAGGACTTCATACATTGCCAATGTTAGTCTGCCAGTCTGCAAGCTCTCAAATGGCTCATCATCTGTTCCTGTGCAGGTTCATGCATTCTAGCTGCTCCTTTACATAAACAGCAATGCTCCCTCCTCACCTTCCTGGCCTGTCACTCCCAAACTGTCCTTCCCGAACAGGTTGCACCTATTCCTTGTCATACTACAGTTTCATGAGCATCCCACTACTTCTCCATCGTACCCATGAGACTGTGGCTGCGCAACTGCACACTAATTCCTCCTGTTTGTTCCTCGTGCTCTATGCATTAGTGGACAGGCAATTCGGAAAGACACCACTTTCCCAGAAACAATACCAGAATTTTCCTCACAATATCGTGATGTACACTGTTCCTTACTTACGTGCTTATGCTTAAGGTGAACATCTTTCATGACTGTTTTCTTGAGTATGAGATTTCTGCTGCTCACGTCACCCCACATTGCTTGCTTCCCAAACCAACCAACTAATTCTTTTCTTGATCACTGGTCATACTCTCCCCTCCCTTGTCATTCATGTCTTATTGGTCTCTTGATCAGGTTGGTCAGCCTGTTGGCAAAGATGCTTTTGCCCCACTTATATAGATCTCACCTCTTCCAAGCAGTTCTCAACCTCAGAGAGGTCCCCATGACTACAAACCACAACTCTGCTGTTAAAACCAGCAGTGTAAACTGCTTGACATGCAGGATCACTCTACCCCTCACTGGCAAGATTAAGAAAACCACCTGGGCTCCCTGACCTTGACCACTACTTCCAGAGTCACAGTCACTCTTGATACTGTCCAGGTCTCCCCAGTAGTATTGTTTGTGACAAGCTAGAAGAGCAGCAGAGGGTAAATGTCTTGAGGGTCAGACAAGCTTCGGCAGTCTTTCCATTATGTCCCATGTGTGAGACCCTAACAAGCAGGAAAGCTCCCTAAGATGACAGAGAAGATACATTAGTCACAAGTTTAAATATATTCCTTGATCCCAGCAGAAATTGTAACATTAAGGCAATGGAAAGCTTTTACTCACATTCTACGGAAACCCAGAGATCATGAATGAGG
This sequence comes from Buceros rhinoceros silvestris, assembly GCF_000710305.1. NCBI lineage: Eukaryota > Metazoa > Chordata > Aves > Bucerotiformes > Bucerotidae > Buceros > Buceros rhinoceros. The sequence continues at coordinate 19,546 of NW_010395029.1, forward strand.
AGTAAAAAAACAGTAGCCTTCACTGGATGGGTGGAAATTGCTGCCGGGTAGATATTAAGCTGATGGATAAAGTAGTCATCTTCAATCCAGGAAAACACTCCCAAATTTTAATCCCTGCTGTACTCACTTGATGATTTAAACATAACAATAATAATTTTAAAAATCTACTTAACCTAGTAGAACCCTTCCAGCTATAAAGCAGAGAATTTCTCATGGGAGAAAGAAAACATTCTCTGTAGTGAAAAACACAGCTAGGGTGGCAAGATAAAAGGATAGCAGACTTCACTGGTAAATGCTTCCTGCTAGACCTCCTCTCAGACTACAAGGACAAAACAAATAACAACCTCCAACACCACCTCAAATCTTCAGGATCTTAAAAAAGACAAAGCTTTGGATGAAAATTCAGAAAAGAACAGGTTGCTATAGAATGTGAATCCTGACAGTATCCCCAGATGAGCAACAACCATGTTTAGGAGAGCGAAATGTTCTCCTGAGAAGAACAGCTTTAGAAAGAAATAATCCTATGGTGTCCCAGTGAATTCTGGGATAAGACGGTTTAACTTATTTCTGACAATTTCTAAGACAAAGGAGTTGAGTTGAAAAACACTGCATTTTCTGCACAAAGAGTGCCATTCATTACCCAAACATTAAGGGAAAGGAATTTTCTTTTAACAATTTGGGACGTTACCATGGCTAAGATCTTCATACGGCTCAGCTCTGGTATCCAGTGTGCATTTTTTGTGCTGGGAAGGATAGCTAAGAGGTTTTTCCAATTAACCATTTCCAGGCCACAAAATTGGAAAGGGAATGATTTGGGGGATGGTGGTGGCATAAATATTTGTCTTCACTTTTTAAGGTGCAGCTGGGCTGTATGTGTACAGGAGAATGTCAGCCAAGGGAGAACTGAAGCAGAGTTTGTTGAGAGAATCTCTGCTGGAAGAAAATCTGCCTTGTCAAGACAGTGACACCTACCTGGGTCACCTGCTCTCTCTTGTGCAGGAATGAGAGAGGTTCAGTTAGATTGCTTTCCACATTTCGTCAGGAAAGTCAAGTGAGTGCCTCATCACAGAAGAATCCTTGAATGAGCAAAGGACTCGCCTAGTCTACTGCTATACAAGGGGTCCTCTGAATAATGAAGTCATCCAAAAGCATCAACAGCACATCTTGGGGCAAAGCCTAAAACAGAGGGTCACACAAGCATAACAGTTGTAGCCAGAGGCTGAGTGTGCACCAGCTTGGAAGGTGATGCACACTGCAAGCTACACATCTGACGGAAGATCAGCAATCAAGCATCATGGAATGGTGAGGGTTGGAAGGGACCTCTGGAGCTCATCTAGTCCGATCTCCCCACTAAAGCAGGTTCACCCAGAGCAGGTTGTGCAGGATAGCAGCCAGGCAGGTTTGGAAAAATCTCCAGAGAAGACTCCACAACCTCTCTGTTTCGGTGCTCCATCACCCTCACAGTAATGAAGTCTTCCCCCATGTTCAGATGGAACTTCCTGTGTTCCACTGCCCCTTGTCCTGTCGCCGGATACCACTTAGAAGAGTCTGGCCCTATCCTCTTGACACCCGCCCTTCAGAAGGGACCCCGCTCGATCTTGTTTTCTCCAGGCTAAACGGACCCAGGTCACATCTCAACTCCAGAAGGAGTCTCTCAGGTTTCAGTAACAGTCGAGAACCCAGGACCATGTGCAGCGTCCTGCACCTGGTGATTAACCAGCCTCATTTGCAGAGAAAATGACAAGCACATCTTCTGTAAGTATTCCTAAAATATTTCAGATCCTTCGCAGAGACAGTATTATTTGCCAACAGAGAGGGTTGAGAAAGTTATCAGAGTATACTGACCAGAAACTAAGGAACTCTTTGCTGAGTCAGGCAGATGACTGACACCACAGCCATTCAAAAGAATGATCTGAGATCCTTCATAAATCAGAAAGAAGCAACAGGTTCAGGAAAAAAAGAGACTCCTATGCACTCCAAAAAAATCACAACAAGAAAACGGCAATTAGGGGGTAAGTCTACAATACCAGCAACAAGTTAAGTATCCAATCAGACAAGCGAGGGTGTGCTGCACAGTAGCCTCTTCCATCTATTAGGAGCTGGCTAGGGGAGTCGGAAACAGGAGGGGGTAATTCTGTGGTTGGCAGTGCCACAGTCCTCTCTGTAGTTCTCACGGCTATGTGCTTGCTTATGCCCAGGGGACCCATAGAATGTATAGTCTCATGAGACAGGCTAAACTTAACTGAAAAGTACTCTACTTCTGGCAGGAATGGACTCTGAGTACTGTAAGAGGAACATGCAGCCTGACCTGTTCCTTCACCACAGCTCAGCAGTCCACAAGTCTTGTGAGCAACTACAGCTAAGTATGGAATGTGAGTGCCAAGAGCATTAGCACAATTACAACAGAACAGCTGACAACAACGACTCCGACAGAAAAGATGATGAGGGACATAACTGTCTACACCAATAGTCTCAATTCTGAGTAGTCAGTGAAGGTAACTGTAGAACCAAGTGCCTAGAACAGTCTGAACACCGATGAACATCATATTCTGTTAAAGCTATGGTTTCAGTTCTTCTGCAGCAGCTACTTACCCTTTTTTAAAGATTTATCTTGTCTGACCAGGCCAGGGAAATGACTCTCTGAAGAAGCCTAAAGCTGTAGCACTATAGATTGATATCTGAAAAAGTGGCTATGGTGGCAGCAGGTCTAAGGTCCAGTCTCTTGACCGAAGGCCTAACTGCTGATGCACCCTCAGGCAATCCAGAAGAGTGCTCAATACACGAGACCACGAGTTCAAAACAATACTTGGGTTCACACAGGCTGTAAGCTCAGGATGAGACAATGCATCAATTACACCCAAAATGTCATCAGAAATTCATCAGAAATCACTACATGCAGCACTTCTATTCTTGTACGTGCTGCAGCTGGAAGGAATGGATCTTTCTCTGAGGCTATAAAGCATCAAGAATAGATACTAGAGCGCATATAAGAAGTCATAGTAGATTCACTACTGAGCTGTAGCAGACTGCTACACAGTAGCAAAAACCACACCACAACTAAAAATTGTCACAGCAAACACCCTCATACTGGCAAGCTGAGAAAAATGCGGTGTGCAAGAGCACACGGGCTTGAGTCAGAACAGCATGGACTAGACAGGGCCACTGCGTCCTCTGTTTATAGCGTTATGGTTGAAATCTTCATTCATCACATTCACTCAGGAGCAACTGGCCAAAGTTTGAATGGACAGTAACCAAGGTACAGGTTTAAATTTCAGGATACTTACAAGCAGTAAGAGTTGGCTATTGGTTATCACCCACCTGGCCTTGTTTCCAGCATTCCCTGAAGATCTTCCAGTTGTTTTTGTTGCTAGGATCGTGAAGGCAAAGGAGTCTACCATCACACAGCCAAGAGTGGGAAGTGTGTGGATCCAGCACATTTAAGCCCATTACCATTTCCTTCACCTCCCTCTGTGTGTCAGCTAAATTACTAGCTCGCTTTGCAGCATCAGATGTCTTCTTATTTTCCACCACAGAAGCAATGATATGGTCTAAGAAGTTAGGCAGGCTGGCTTTACCTTTGGCCCCCTAGAAGATATAAGTCCACAGGTAAGTTTGATCTTGCAGTAGCATACATATCAATGTGTACCTGCTTTCATTCAGATTTTAGTCGTGGCCATCTTGCTATCAGAAAAACAGGCAACAGTAGACAAATCAGCTCAGACAGGCATGTATCACATCCAGTAAGAACAGAAACAGCCATAGCCCTGTTTTATACTAATAAAGCTTAAAATAACCTGCCTCAAGCTATCTAGAAAAATGTTGCAGCAAACAATCATGTAATAGAAAACTTAAGTGATTGCTACTTTAATGGTAAAAATGGTTCATATTTTCCTTAATTTCATTAATATCTCAACCTCATTTCCCCATCTTCCTCATTCCATTACTAAGAAAGCGAATTCAACCCTGGTACAGCTAAGCTGACGGACACAGGTACATTAAGTAAACGCTGACAGAGAGGAGAAAGTGCTTCCTGTATCTATGTTAATAGAATCATTAGACAGCTTCTCTGGTTGTGGTGTACATGCTCCTCAGGGGATGTTTAAAATTCAGAAGATATTAATGACACAAGAATTGTGGTTTTAACTTTAGGAAAATAAAAGCCTGCCTACAGTAAGATACTCAAGACACTAAATACATTCCATTTATTAAACAGGACATAGACACTATTCACAAGACACCTATGGGTGGGGGTAGCAGTGTGATAGATTTCTAGCAGCAAAGAGTTTCTCATTCGAGCCAAAAAAACCCTGACTACTGCCTTCTCTCCACCAAAAAACCAATCAAACAAAAAACCCAGGGACTGGAAACTGAGTGAACAGTAACAGTGAAAACTGAAACTATTTTGCCATATTCTTTAAAACTGAAGTTCAATAGATAGAAAATGTACCATACACAGAGCTATCAATCTAAAACATAACTCTAGTCATAACTGAAGATATTAATTCAGTAAAAAATATTTGCATAATTATAGAAGAGTCTAGGTCAGAATGAAGACCTAGAGATCATTTGGTACAACTTCCTGTTGAAACCAGGTTAAGTTACCCTGGGCTCGGTCAAGCCAAACTTTAACTTCTCAGGGAAGGAGATTACACCATTTATTCCACTGCTTGAATGTCAAGTGAGAATTTTTTCTTGTATCTAGCCAGAATGTCCCCTCAAGCAACTTGTGTCCATAGCCTCTTGCTCTGTTACCACGCATCCTTGCGAAAGGACTACTGCCACATTCTCTACGGGTACCTCTTGGATATGATCTGACTGATCAGATTCCCCAAAGCATTTTCCTCTCTAGAATGAAGAGAGCCAGTTTCTTCAATCTATCTTCATGTGTCAAGCTCTTCAAAGTTTTAGTCATTCTTTATGGCTCCCCACTGGACCCCCTCCAGTTCTTCAGCATTGCTCTTCAACTAGGGAGACCAAAACTGGAAGCTGTGTTCCAGGTGTGGCCTAACCAGTACTGAATGGAATAATCACGTTCTCTGATGCACTGAAGCTAGGTGCTTCCTGATGCAGCCCCAGGCAGTTGGCCTTGGCAGCTGCAAGGGCACAATGCTGACTCACATTCAGCTTGCTGTCACCCAGGACTCTTTCTCCTTTCAGACGGGCTAGTCAGATCCCAGCCTGTACTGCCGCTTGGGATTATATTAGTTTTCAACAACCTGTCTTATGCAAGTAAGACTAAATCACAACATCCTCCGCTTATGACGGTCTTAAAAAAAGGTACCTTTACACTGACTCTCTAGAGCCATGAGAGAGATGATATGCAGTGTAACTATTACAGTCAGCGCTATCTACTCTTCACAACAGAACATCAATGCTCCAGAAACACCATGGTGATGATTCTCCCATGAGCAGCAGTCTATCACTCCTCTCAATTTGACCAATACAACTGTTGTTTCTCAGATATGTTTTGTTCATAAACATTCTATATGAAGCATCCGGGGGTTAGACCAGAGTTCCTCATAAGTTCTTTCAATTCTAAACCAACTCTGTGAAGATCAGAAGTCAATAAAGTTAAAAGAGACATTAGACACTAGATTCAATGTGGTGAGAAGGACAGGGATACAGGTTTAGACAGGCCCTCAAGCCCTGAGGGAAGAACTCACTTTAAAACAAGTGACCACAATTTCTTTGCCTGTACTCACTGATGAGAGGGGACAGGGGATGGAATTATTATTGGACTCACTTTCCTGCAGCAGTGATGTACTTTCCCCGTACGGTTCCCTCTACCAAAACCAAACTACACGAACTATTATTAAGCTTCCATCCTTCCAGGCTGACACAGAGAAAAAATATTCTGCTACGAGACAAGCCATTTCATCGTCTTCCACATTCTGTCTCCTTAAGCTTTTGGAGAAAGTATTCTCCAAGAAGAGCTAAGCCTTGATAAATTCCACAGAATCTATCCTTCTCTTGAACTAAAGGCTTGTAACCATTTCAAGTATCATTGATTTGTTCAGGTTTTTTGGTTTTTTTTTTTCAAGGTCATTTCCTCCAAAACAGTTTAAAGATAAACAAAGTATCCTTATTCCAGAATAAGCATCCAGAAATAGCAACTACACCTTAAATACCTATTCTCATATTCTATGTTAAATGCCTTTCAAGAAGACGTAAGGTTTTTTAAGATCTGGGTTTGCTCATAAGTTTGTCTTTTTCTGTGGTATGCTCTTGCAGTATTTTTAAAGATGCGGAATTTAAAGTGAAATTTTATAGAGATGCTGATTATCAACTAACAATTTAAAGGCTACATTTAAGTCACTTTCTTGGTCTCTTGCAAGGAATAGTTTCTGCCCAGCAGTAGTAAACCAAACCACAAACTAATAAACAGCATCAAAACTCTCTACAACTTTGTGTGGTGGTGAGTTTTGGTGAAATGTCGCATTTGTTTCAACATTTAAGAATAAGATACTATAAAAAGATATAGACGAAAACTCTCAGATCATCATTAAATTCTTCCCTAGAAGACATATCATTGAAGGAATACAAAATTACTTACCCCAGAAGCTGCAGAAAAGACCGGAGGAAAGGGGATTCCTGTGTCCAGTGGGACCTGAGGAAGCTTTCCTGGTCCTGTGTGTAGCAGATCTCTGAGGCTGGAGCCTTCAGCTTTGTTGCTAGATGTCACTGGACCCAACAAGAGGCTATTAAACAACTTTGGGGTTAGTGGGGAAACCTTTGTACTGGAGTTGAAGGAATCCAATCCAAAGGGTGAATGGGATTCTTTATTAAGCACTGACCTCAGTGATCCCGATTCTGCAAGAGATAAATACCAGCATAGGGGGGAGAAAAAAAGTCAAAGTTCAAAAAATCGCGAAGTTCTCCTAAATTATTACATTAAATTGAATCTTGACAGAATCTTGAAGTAAAGGTAAGTTATCACTGCACCAGTGAATGAGAATCCCTCAAAGAGAACCAGAAAGATCACATACTTCAGATAGATTCTGCCCTTCATACGCTGCTAAGGTTTCGAACAGCACAGTAGATCTGATCTGAAAGTGTTTGACACACAAGAAAGCAGAACTTTGTAGTAGACTCAACTAAAAAATATTTCCTTGACTTTTTGAATTAATGTTTCAATATGAAATATTTCATATTTTAACTGTAGTCAAAATATTACAGTGACCAAGCCCTGCAAAACTAGTGACCCTGAACACTCAACAGTGACACATAATGTAGTTACTGATAGACCCATGGACAGGAATAAATCCCGTGTCAGTCGTGCTGTGTCTGACAGCTTGGAAGTATACTCTGTAAACACTTACTTCATATGAGAATCACACTCAAACTACTGAGTAGTATAGAAGTCCTAAGCTTTCATCTGACCCTCAAGCCGAATCTACTCTCTCAATTCTTTGGAAATGCACTCTTCACATAACATTCAAAACAGCTTTATTTACTTCAATAGTAATAAACTGACAAAGCTGCATCTGAAATTAATTACTATGATTTTATATCAGGATACCAGCTGCTCATTACTTAGAAAATAAATACAAGAGCAGGCACTGAAATAAACCTGGAGTGACAAGACAGTATTTTCATTTTCAGCTGCATGATCATCGTTCCAGCTTTGTATATTCCTAAGCCTGTAAAAGAAAACTGGTTCTAAGGGGTGAAGGAAGAAAAATGACCATATTCTTTTCTATTTAGGGCTAGGCGTTCTCACAAAGAACAGCAACCAAGCAGTACATTGTTACTTATCTTTTAAATCCAGAGGACACATCCTCTGCTCACCTTTCGTTTCTTCTTTTGCTTTTTGCGTTGCTAAATCTGCAAGCCAGTGTAAGGCTGATGATGGAGCTGTTTCTGGACAAAGTGGTCTGTTAGTCTTTATTTCACCAGTGTTACTGGTTGGTAACATCTCTGGTTTTGCTGATTCTTCTATCCTACTATCAGTTGCTTCAGATTTTGGAATAGTGTCCATTTCTAGTTGCCCCACTCCTGCTGTCCCTGCTCCAGTGGAAAAGGTGCTCTCGTTTCCAGAGACCGATGCACTAGGATTTATAGTCGGAAGCTAAAACAAAAATATAAACGAATACTACATAAAGGGAAGTGTTCAGCTTGGAAGACACTGGACCCAATGCGCTGGTTTTTGTTTGTTGGTTTTGTTAACTTGCCTTAAGTACACAACAGTGATCCTTTATGCTCATGTAGCAGCAGAGGTGGTGTGAACTGCATTGCAATTGTGGTGTGAATTCTCACCACATCATTTTTTAACACAAGCCCATGCTTTTCAATTTCTTTTATTACAGAAGTACTTCTTATGGGAACTGTAACAGAGCTGCTCTAGATTCAGTATTAACATTCGAGAACCATAACAAAACAAATGCACTTGTTGCAAGCTCCTCGTAGTGGTTTGTTCTAAGATACAGCATTAATATGAATTACCTCCTACCCAACTTCTACATAAGAGCATTAGCCCACATGCCCACTTAGTAAATAACAGGTGCACCACACGTCCCTGAAAAACATCCCAGATTTCTGCTAAGCTAAACCACTTCGAATTCGCATGGAGAAAATAAAGTTTGTGTTTCACAAAGATCTTAAAAATGTAATTTCAGCCTCAAATTACTTACCTGTGATATTCCATTAGTGACAGCCGGTCTTAACACCGATTTGTTCTGCCGGTTAATACATGGACAATTGGCTTTAATACCCCATTTGCCTCGTGCTGCATGAACCATGTCTCCAATATTGTAAAGCGCTGGCAATAAAGTTAAAATCTTTAGTATCACATTTAAGAAACCTAAAAACAAGACCTGGACTATAATACATATTCAGAGGGGTGGGTTTTTTTTTTTTAGTATTACTGCTAAGTATCTTTAAGATCACAAACTACAACAAGGCACTTGTCTCTGAATAGCGTGGAGAATTCTGCTAACGCTAGCTCTGCGATGTCACTGATGCGGTTAAACCTGGTGAATCCTACAGATTATCCTCTGCTCCTGCTATTCCATCTAAGGTCCAATGAAACTGCAATGAGGCAATGTCAAACCATCAAAAGAGACTATATATCCCTTAGAGCAATGAAAAAAGATCTGGAGCACAGATGGCACTCTCCTCCATTCTCCCAGTAAGGGGAAGGAGGTAACCCATTGAAAAGGTGAATGCCTAGCTGCATGGCTGGTGGCACACTCAAGGTTTTGGCTTCTGTGATCGCAAATCTACCCTTGAGAAGCCAGGTGTCTTGGGAGCCGATGCCACGAAGCAGGGCAAGAGAGTCCCTACCAACAAGTTGGTCAGACTTATATGGAGAGTTTTAAACTAAACTTAGTGCAGAAGGAGCTGGAGATTTGAGTAACAGAGAAGAGCAAGGGGCTGCTGATGCATTAGGAACCGATAGGGAAACATCTGTGAAATGCCTCAAAGGAATTTGGGCGTGTTCCTCTCAAAAGGTGACAAGGTTGACAGCCCAGCTGAATTGTCTCTAGGTACCAATGCATGCAGCATGGGTAACAAGCAGGAGGAGCTGGAAATCACTGTGCAACTAGAAAGCTACAATCTCATCACTATCGCTGAAGCATGATGGGATGAATTGAACAACTGGAGCACTGCAGGGAGGTTGCCCTCTATGTATAAGAAGGAATGCAAAGAGCTGTCTTTGAAAAAGAGTGATGAACAGGTTGAAAGTTTGTGACTTAAAATTAGAGGCCAAGCCAACAAAGGAAACCACACTGCTGGTGTTTACTACAGGCAGCCCAACCAAGGGTACCTTCTTCACAGATTCTGATCCTGATGAGGAAATTCAATCACCTTGACAACTGTGGAAATGCAGCAGAGCAAGCTGTAAGCAGTCCAGAAGAATTCAGGAGTGCATTGAGGATAATTTCTTGAGCCCTGAGACAGACAACCCAACCAGAGAAGAATCATCACTGGACCTGGTGCTCACCAACACAGAAGAACTAATCAGAGATGTCAAGATTGGTGGCAGCCTGGTCTACAGTGATCGTGCCCTGGTAGAACTCGGAGTCTTGAGGAATATGGGCCAGGTTAAGAGTATAATCAGGATGATGAATATTAGGAGAGTAAACTTTCGGTTGCTTATGGAATCAGTGTATGGGACCCCCCGGGAAACTGCCCTCAGGGGCAAAGGAGCTGAACAGAGCTTGCAGTTCTTTAAGAACACTTTTTTCTTAGAGTTCAGGAACGCTCAACTCCCATGTGTAAAAAACAATCACGCAGGGAAGGCAGGAGAACAGCAGAGATCAACAAGGACCTTCTGGTCAAGCTAAAAATCTAAGAAGGAAATGCAGAGGCAGCAGAACCAGGTACGTGTATCCTGGGAAGAATATAGGGATGCTGCCTGGATGTGTAGGGATGGGATCAGGAAAGGCAAGCCAGAGCTGGAGCTGAATTTGGCAAGGGATGCAGAAAATTAGTAAGGGCTTTGACAGGTACATTGACCAGAAAAGGAAGATTAAAGAAAATGTACCCCCACCCCAAGAAATAAGACAGGAGAGCTGGTGACAGCTGACATGGAGAAAGTTGAGGTACTCAACTATTGTTTCCACACACACAGCCGCCCCTCAGTTTTCAGTGGTATTCTCTCTTTTCACCTCTCCCAAGCCCCTAAACCTCAAGGCAGGGTTCCTCTCTTCGTAGGAGAATCATAGAATATCTTGAGTTGGAAGGAACCTGCAAGGATCATCAAATCCAACTCCTGCTCCTCACAGGATCACCTAACAATAACCATGACTAAGAGCATCATCCAGATGCTCCTTAAACTGTGACAGACTTGGTGCCATCACCACTTTGCTGGGGAGCCTGTTCCAGTGACTGACCTCTGTTGTGGATGCAGCCTACCTGGAAGCGTTCAAGGACTTGTTGGATGGAGCTCTGAGCAACCTGGTCTAGTGGAAGGTGTTCCTGTCCATGGCAAGGGGGTGGGACTAAATGATCTTTAAAGGTCCCTTCCAACCCAAACCATTCTATGATTCTGTGATTTTTAGAACCAGTTACGCACTGGTCAGCAGTGACTGGTTACCTTCCCTCCACTCAACAGACAAGAAAAAGATCTGTCTTGCAAGTTCATCAAATTTACTGATACAGCTAAAACTAGCTGAGCACAAGACATCGCAGCTACTGTCAGAATGGTGTTCACTTCAAACCCACAGCCTGATCTGACTTGGCTTATGTTCCCTTCAACCCTTCCGCTGTAGCTAGAAAAGTATCAGCTAGAACTAACTCTATTAGCATTTTTTCCAATTGCTTGCTCAGAATTGAGACAAAATTTGGAATTTTTCCTTTCAGGTTTCAAGCATTACCTGTACCAGGAATGATCTGTGTTGGCATAAGATTCTCTGGTTCATGAGACTGACCCTTTGCACATTTCAGCCATGAGAAGACTTCCTCATCACCAATCTCTTCTGTCTCTGGAATAAATACCAAAAAAGTAAAATTTTGTACAAAAGTCACTAAAACTTTGCAATACAGATATTTTACAGTGCAGGATATTAACCTGGTGTCTCAGAAATAGCCAGTAAATACAGAACATTAGAACAGACTCTACAGCGACTAAAACAGATTATAAAACTACCACAGCCATTTTCCCTTCATCTCTAATAGCTTGTTATTTTCAATCACCCAAAAATCTTGGCTTCTAGCCTCTATTTTTAAATATCATACTCTTGTTCTCATTAGGCATTCCTAAGTCATAGAGCAATTCTATCTTTTCTTGTTATCATCTCTCAAGCCTTTTCAATAAAAAGTATCTGCAGATCAGTTCCAGGGAGAGGAAACTAAGCCCTTCAGTCACTGTATCTAGTCACACAGCTAACAAGTAGCAAATTAATAGTCTGAAGAGCAGTCTGACAAATTTAAAATTCTTCAGAGTTTAAACCAAGTTGGACCAACAAATGTGTAGCTGCATAAAGTGCATGCCATTCTCTTCCTTTATAAAGGAAGGTGGGAGGAAGGGCGAGTGAGATAGATCATGTAAACCTTCATTGCAGGGTCCTTTAGACGTGACATCTGCATAGGTTGCTTCTACAGCATAAAGTTCAGAAACCTCTTGAGGCAAGTAATTGTATTTAAGTAATGCTTTGGTTCTACATTTTGGCCCATTCAAAAATGTCAGATCTGATTAGAAAGCAGTAATTACAATCCTGTTTTCAGGAAGACATCACTGATAAGCAATATGTACATATAAACACCCACACACTATCATTTGACATTTTAAAAGATCAGTCTTTTCAATGATGACCACCGTCTGTAAGTAAAATCTTCTCTTATACCCAGGACATCTTTTAATTTTCACCTGACACAGGTAAGGTTATCATATTTATTTCCTTGATGTGAGAAGAAAACGGGTTAGGAGACTATTGCCCTTGAATCGTGGGCATCTTTATACCGCATTCTGTCAGTCCCATATGCTTTTTCCAAACATGTACAGTGCCAGATACAAGAAACCCTATTCTACTTACTTTCAACTATTTCCACTGTACCCTGGTTAACCACATCTTCAAGACTGTTCTTCTCTCTTCTGGTGTATTCTGGCAGTAATTTCACAGGCTCCATTATTACACTGGGTCTGGCTGGGATGGAGTTAATTTTATTCAGAGCAGCACTCATGGGGTACTGTGTTTTAGACATGTGACCAAAGCAATGCTGATAACACCAATGTTTTAGCTACTGCTGAGCAGCGTTTGCACAGTGTCCAGGTCTTCTGTGTCCTTAGTCTACCCCCAGTGAAGAGACTGGTGGTGCACAAGCAGTTGGGACAGAACACCACCACACAGATTACCCGAACTAAGCAAAGGGATGTTCCATGCTGTACAATGTCACACTCAGCAAAAAAAAAACAGAGAGGAGGGAGTGTAAGGGTGTCAGCCATCTTTTGCTTGGGGAACTGCTGGGCAGCGATCTACCCATGGGAGTTGGTGAGTGATTGCCTTTGCATCATTGCTTTGTTTTCTTTTTCTCTTTTTCTATTTCTCCTTCACTTAGTAAACAATTTTTATCTTGACCCACAAGTTTTTCCTGCTTTTACTCTTCCGTTCCTCTTTCCTCAGTCCCAGTGCCCCGGGGTAGCGAGCAAGTGACTGCATGTGCTTAGCTGCCTAATGGGGTTAATCCACAACAATGATATAAGAACAGGTGATCTCTTACCTATTTTAAAAAACTCATTGCTTCTATAATTCATTGTGTTCTCTGGCACTTTTATCATAATGAATAGACAGCAGTACTCACACTTATTAACATCCAGTATTTTGTACATCTGCTCCACATGATAATGTAACTGTCACTAATAGTCTTACACTTACTAAGATTGCCCATTGTCAGCATCCATGCTACCAAAGAGGTCCCAATACAACAAAATACTCAAAAAGAGCAACCAAGTATTCACTTTTGTAAACACAGTATGCCTCTGTTAGGAGTTTAACTTACTGAGCTTTTTCCTGAATTACAAACCCTAGTGCATCAAAGACTCAGAAAAACACTTTCCAGTCCAACTCAGTTACAGAAAGGAGTTCTCTGCAACGTCTGCCCATTTTGTGATGGCTCCAAACTGTTAAGATATTACTTAATTTTTCTTTTATACTCTCTGAGGAAAAGATGGAACTATAGTCTGTCTCACTACACAGCCTATGCCTGGAAATGTTGTAACTTTAATAATCAGGTTCTAACCAAATAGATCAAATACAGGTATCTAAGGAAACAAAGAATGGAACAGCAGCATTTAAGACAGTAGGGCCAAAGTTCCAAACCTCCAGCCTCCCAAGCTGATACTCACTAACCCTCCCACAAAACCTTCAGCAACTTCCCAGAAACTATCCCCACTGAAAGCCAGCCAGTTCAAAGATTACAGCGGAGGACAAAAACCACTCCAATACTCACCGCTACGTGGACGATTCTTCCTCAGCCGGTAACAGTCCAGACAGACCCCAAACCCACACTTGCGACAAACCCAATGAATATTGAAGAGTGTTGTTTCGCATACATCACACATTTCCCTCACGCCACGTACTGCTCGCTTCCATGCCACTTTCTCTACAAAGACAAGGAACATTAGTAATTACTGCTCTAACATTTTGCATTTCTCCCACCTAATTAAAGAATATCATAGTAACACTGATAATCAATTCCCAGAAGCACGACTTGAGGGCAGAATATAAAAACACATACTTTTTACACCCAGAGACACATTCTTTGAGTTGCTAGCCTATTAAAATCTCGATTCCTAAGAGCAGATATGATCAAGCCCCAAAATGCACATGCTACATAGAAGACAGAACACCTTACAGAGTTCTCTACTAGCTGAATTTCAAGGACCACTTACAGAACTTACAGCAAAATTATAAAACTTCTGCTGGTTTCATGAATAACATGAACTTATGAAACTATAAAGAACGCATATTTAGCTTTACTAATTGGATGCCTATCAACTCCTTGGATTCTAAACCACCACATCTGCTGAGGAAGGGGAATTCCTCTCCAAATGGCTGCCCTTGTACGCTCCAGAAGCTAAACGGAAAAAATCAGATGCTCAGAGCTATCCATGCGATAGGTTGAACTGGATACCTTTAGAAAACCCTAAGCCTTTATGTGATGTCCCTGGAGCATAACAGGATAGGAATATGTAAGAAAAGCTGCTCATTAAAGCATAGCTGGTCAGTTTGATAAGTGTTCTGGACTTACTTCTATTTTCTTAGGAGCACAGGTCAGTTGAATTCTGCATTTATTTACTAAAAAATAATTTAATGAAGTCTGGGAAAGTTACTATTAACTTCCTTGGCATTAATGATGCACTGATCCAAAGGAAAATTCCCAAATGCTGGTCCCGCAATTACACACACCCCAAAGAAGTGAATATAGCCTTCTCTTCAGAAGAAAAGGAGAAGCACTTTAACAAGAAATTATGTGACACTTGCAACTCTATTCCACTGCACTGTCCACATATCACACAGAAGAGATGGACAAAAAACACGTCAAAAGCCAAGCTTACGATGTGGCTCCACCATCATCATTGCCTCCTTCTCCGACATAACCAGCTGGCAGAACTGGTCCCCAACATTGGCCAGGATATATTTGGAAGTTTCCAGATCGATCCCCTCTGCAGGGGAAGAAGAAGGAATCCATAGGCTCATGGCATCAGGGTCACTCTGTTGTGGGTTCAAGAAACCCTCTACTCGTAGAATACCTTTCCGAGTAAATACCAGCCTGCAGAAAACAGGATGGAGTAATTAAGAAGCTTTTTATTAGCTTATAATGCCATCTATGACAGAATATAAACCCAGAAACAGGGAAAAAAAGGCTTGAGCTAGAGTGCTACACTACAGCCAGTACAATTATTATGCAAATCCAAATAACACAGAGAATAAGGTACACAAAGGCAATGGCTGCAAAACCCACCAGAACGAATCCCCAAGGTTCCAGTAAGCGTTGGTGGGAAATTCCACATGCAATAAATTGCTACAGCTTGGTAAGTCACATTTCTCTATACTATTAATAGAAAGTGATGACAAAATTCAATTTATTTGAGCTGCTGCTCGACACTGCTTGTAAAATTCTGCGCAGTTCTCACTCTATTTTAACTCAGGAGAAAATTCACAGCTTTTGGCAAACCAATGTTTCAGTTCTGCATGGGCCACCAGCACCAGGCAACTGTTCAAACAGCTCATATCACAAGACATACAAAAATCCTTATCGTGCCTATTCCGCTTGCCACTGCCCTCCACAGAGACAAGTCACAACTGTTTTATCAGTCGCTGTTGGCCCTCCTCGTCTTTGTATGATAAAACATGTAACAACATAAGTTACAAAACCCTGAATGTCTCCTGCCGACATTAAAGGTAACTCTTTTTTGAGGAAAACCAATCCTGTCTTTAACCTCAAAGCTGGATTAATATTTAACAAGTTCAGGAACAGAAGCAGCTATAATCCTTGCTGGATTACTGGCACATAGTAAAAATTCACTTCAACCTTTATATGCCAGAAAGTGAAGAAACATCTTTTTGGAAAAAGATGCACAGCACTTGTTAGAATAGGCAGTTAAGGAAGATGAAGAGGAACATGACAGGTCAAAGAGCTAGAAGAAGCGTATGCAACACAGAGAGAAACCATAGGCAGTGTTCTAGTCCTAAGAATCAGTCCTGTACTCAGCAAAAACTAGTCAAACATTAGCCTCATGCTGGCAACATTTAGGTACTTGTTGACTGAAGGAAAATTTTATCTCTGCTCTGAACTCCTTATGAAAAAGGGAGAGAACAGTTATTGCATACTGATGTCTATCCAGCAGTAACACTCTATCCAATAAAGCAAATCCAATCTTTTAAGGCTGGACCTGGAGGCTCAATTAGTATCATACAGCTGTAACTTCCAACAGCAGCTCTGCCCACCCCAGTAAGGGAATACCAATCGGGTGAGGCAGGGAAATAAAAGACACCCCAAATCTCCATTATCGTACCTAAGCGCATTACGCAAGTAAAATTAATTACTTGGTGCTTGAACGTGATCCAAGCTCTACGCATAGAGTATGTATAAAGGAAGGAAGAATTTGAGCACCTCCGGAAATGGAAGAAGCGACATGCCACAGTTGAGTCATCTTGCTCTTGCTCCTTAAATTTGCGGTACCGCTCCAGACGGCACTCCCGGCATTTGTGCAGATGTGGAGCTACATTGATGCAAGAGCCATCCTGGAGAAAAGGCTCACCTGACTGCTTCAGCTTCCTCACCTTACTCATATCTTTCAGCACAGACTGGCCAACTGCATGAGGTAAAGCAGAAGTAAAAATCCATTGGTTAACTGCAACGGTGAAAGGATACTGGCCCCAATAACTATTTTCAGAGATCTGTATGCTCACACCCGTGCAAAACCAATGAGACTGCTCACGTCTGCAGCATACCACACCTTTGTCCTGGCAAATATATGCTTAAACATTTCTCACAATGAACATAATTTACATACAAGAGGCATTAAGCTTTAGCCTTGTAAATACCCTGGCTGCTGCCTACCGAGTATAAACACAGTTTACACCTGCGCTTAGTTCACACAGTTCATCACACAGAGATATCCCAGTGTCCCACCTCCTTGTGCTCCCAAGACACCCTGCATTCAAGTCATCACCTTTTAAGGGAGCTGTGCGAGGCCGGCCCTTTGGGGCTTGCTTCCCTTTTCCTTTCCCCAGCAGCAATTCAGCATTGCGCTCTGCATTGGGGCCCAGCTTTGCCATCAAGTGGTCTGGGATTCCCTTCATACAAGCCTTGGCCTGCAACTGGTCTTCAGAGTCACTCAAATCTGACAAGTCACTATTTGTACTAGAGTCTGAGTCCTGTTTGGATGTCAAGCTTCGCTCATCTAGAGAGAACCTTTTCACAGCTTCAAAAGGGGCTTTGTTCTCCTGTAGAAACTCTGCCTGTGAAGAGAAAAAGCCAGGTGCATGTCTGCCAAACACATTAGAAAAAGTTTTCAGAAGAGGATTGTCCTGCTGCCCAGGCCCAACAGCTGGTTTTTCTTCTGTTGGGCTGGAGGAAAGTGTGGGCATTTCAATAGGTTGTGTCAAGTTGCTGGTTGGCGAGCTGGAACGGCCATTCCCTACAGTGGAAGGGCTCTGAACACCAGTAGCAACTGTTGAACCAGGAGTACTGGAGATCATCTTTGAGGAGTCAGTTGTTATAAACAAGGTTTTCTTCTTAGCTAGAGAAGAGTCTGTAGAGGTGAGTGATTCTGGCCAGCCAGAAGTGGCCTTATGACCCACAGGTGTAGAGGGAGTAGAAACCCCTGCCTGAGATGAAGATGCAAAGCCACTGAAAGGACTAAGTTCTGCTTTCTCAGCAAATGCCAGGAAAGGGTTTGAGGGTTCCTCTCTTGAGAGCTTTGGGGGCTGTAAAAATAGGTTTTCATGACTATCTGGGGGACGAGTATTCAAGAGACTTCGGGAAAACGCTGGAGTAAGGGTAGGCATAGATTCCACAGGCAGCTTCCGCTCCACAGAGCTGCCAGACTGGGTTCCTGGTTTAGTGTCCGTTGAAAGGATTTTACCTTTACAGATCCCAGCACCCACACTCTCTGTACATTGCTTGAATGAGTCCCGACTAGAGCCATCTTCAGTCAAGGTCTCTGAAATCACTGTGAAGTAGTTACTAGAAGGTAAATTTTGGGACATGCATTGAAAAAACAAGTTCTTGGACAGATCAGAATCTTTCTGAGCCTCTTGTCCACTACTACAGCCAAAAGGAAATCCAGAAGGCTTGCTTTCTGGAGTTACCACTCCATTTGATTGGCTCCTTCCACCCCCAAACACCAAGGACTGGGAAGCGCTTGGAAGAGAGACTCCAAATCCAGTAGAAGCCAAAAGTGAATTTCGGGAATTCTGAAACAAAATTAAAAAGCATTAGCCTATTAAAGGATTCTCATTTTGATTCAGCAATACTTCGGTTCATCTAATTATACAACTAGCATTCTACTTATCTACCTGTAATAGAAACTTTCAGCAGAATTACTGAAGAAACAATGAAGAAACTTCTTTAAAGATTCTGCTAGACTAATTCTCCTACCTACGAGCTATCGAAACTAATGAGCCAATGGTGACTGCTACATACTACAGACACAGGGAGAAAATG
Source organism: Buceros rhinoceros silvestris (assembly GCF_000710305.1). NCBI lineage: Eukaryota > Metazoa > Chordata > Aves > Bucerotiformes > Bucerotidae > Buceros > Buceros rhinoceros. The sequence continues at coordinate 38,161 of NW_010395029.1, forward strand.
ACCACTTAACATCCTATCATGCTTTAGAACAAAAGTGAGACAAGACAAGGTGAAGTAATTCATAGAAAAGCAATTTATTTCAACTGCTGAATTTATTTCAAATCAGCAAGAAGGGAACCTTAATTGAAACTGCTTTTCAATCATCTCCCATCTGTCATCCTCCCCCAAGATCATCCTGGTAAGCTTCTCCTACTTAACCCTTGAAATAATTAACTTAGTTTGCACAGTTAATTAAACAAAGAAAGCCCTCTAGCAGTTAGTGAACAAGCTGTTCCTGGTCACAGCAAGCCACACCTGCTTACAGTTAGATGTTTAAGGCATGATGCCTTCCAGGGCATTACTCAGTAGAGGTAAGGGCTTAATTTTTATTATCTCCAACTACTGAAAAGTTTTCTGACTTGCAGATTTCTACTAATAGTGATATGGAATATTAACTTGCTCTCTCTCAATTCATACTTATTCAGATTTTCCAGTTCTCACAGTCCTACCGTAACTGATTATATTCTGTGACTAACTCAGATTCCTCTGAGTTTCCACTTAGAAATCTGCTCATGAGGAATACTCGTGACTAATGCACTTCTAGTCCAAGGCCATATTAAATACAACCACATTCTCCTGGTCACTAGTGTCACAGCACACCCACTATACTGCAAACTAACGTTTAGCTTGTTCCATTTTCAGCCTCCAGCTATAATGACTTCAGTAACGTATTCACATTCCCATGACAATTCTTTCAGGTATTAGAATTTCAGATTTTTTTTTAGAGCCAAAGTAATTTTCACAGACTGAGTTCTAACAGTTTTAAGAAGCATACGAATAGGAATACAGACCCAGCTCAAGTAGGCTGGACATCAAATCACACTATGATAAAGTGAACAGGCTGTAGCAGTAACACAGGTGAACTACGTACAGCACTCTTACTGATTTATGTCAGTTTTTCTCCCTCACAGAAAATACAGTTTGAAGTGGACTACTGGTCTACCTGCAAATTCTGAACTCAGGTTTGGGGTTGGGGTGAGAGCTCTCCAGGAGAGCTGGAACCAAATTTTCTCAGTATAATTAGAGTTCTTGTTTATAACCACCGATAAGTGGTTAAGGAAGAGTTTCTTAAATTTTGCTGTACTTACTGAGGTCGGGTTTTGGTTTTGTTCTTACAGGCCTTCGATTCAGAAGTGTTCTGTTTTGTTTTTAAAAGGGTTTCCCTTCTACTTTCTTCCTTTTCCCCTTGAAATCAAAGACATAACTAAAAGGTCTTTAAGTTGCTTCCAGACTGAACGCTTTATTAAAATTTATTCTAAAGGTACCTACCTCAAATGTTTTAATTATTTCTTTGCTTTCAGCCCTAGATAGTATACGGTATGACAGGCTCATTTTTCTACTATCGAGATATCTTAGCTGTAACAGACAGGTTGAGCATCTATAAAAGGTCCTTTAATTGTAGCCTCATTGCTTTTCTGGTTTTGAGGCTTTTTAAAAGTAACTTAAAAAGTTTAACTCCGTGCACATTCTCCTGCCTATTTGTTTATATAAAGACTAAAGACATTAAGTAGCTTATCGTCAATATGACACAACAAAACTAATTATATTAAGTACAGTGCTTAAAGTAACTGTAAGGCTGCAGTTCTCAGATTAAGGCTGAATAAAGGTCAGAGTGCTAAAAAGTTGTTTCCTGAAACTCCTCCAACCATCTTAATTTTGAATTCATTCCTATCAGATCAGATAACAGAAAGATTTCCTTTGGGAAGGGATTCATTAGAGCAAAAGCAGTTCTCAATTTCATGGATACACTTTGTAACAGGAATATGCTACAGAGCATCTGATGCAAATATCTATGTCTTCCTTGAATATGCCGGATCATGAGCTACTCACCTCTCCCTGGGCTTGTGGTCGGCCTGCTTTCAGTTTCTCCTGTCCAGTAACAGCTGGCAAACTGGTATCAGAGATTCTCACAGTTGTTGGTGTCAAAGCAGCTGTAGTAACTGCAGCTGCAGAAGTCACCGTGCCTTGGCCAACCTGTTCCAGTGATTTTCCCACCTCTTTACATCCTGATCCGACTAGTAACCCCTGTCCAGTCCCAGAGGAAAATGGAGTGAAGGATAATGGTGTGTCACCACCAACCGGCTCATCTTGGACTACCAGCGTTCGGCCATTCTCTTTGGTGTAAGTGGCAAAGCGAATATTGCGATTAATCTGAGGAATGAATGAAGGCAACTGTTTGGCCCTTGGATCGAGTCCTGTTTCGCTATTGGAGCCTCCTTTCCAAGGACTTCTGCTTGCCTCACCTCCTTCACTACCATTGCTATCCACCTCACCCCTCTCCTTTAGTTTCTTTGTTGCAGGATCGCACCCAGAATCTGAAGCATTTTTCCTCCTCCGTCCATCCTTTCCCTCCAGACTTTCTTTCTTCTTTTTCCCCTTAGATGATTTAGCTGCTTTTAGTCCCCCTCCCTGTAATAGACAAAACCATGCGATCACTACACAGAACAATCACAGGATCTGTTCAAAGAACACTTTTCTGTTAGAACAGAATACATTACCCTGTTCTTAAGCTCAGGAACATTTCATCAGAGACATCCAAGGGAATATACTATGCGAAGACAGAACACAAGCCTAAGTGCAGCCTTGTCTGTTCTGTACTAGAATGGGATCTTCACAGTAAGACTTCTGGGTGAGTTGCTTTGCTGTAGCATGTACCATATCACGGCAGATTTTGCGGAAATGCGGCACAGGGCCACATTTCAACGTAATTCTTGCTAGTGTATGGCAATTATCTGCACAGTAATTTTTGCTATAAGCCTAATCCCCACAATTCTTTTAAAGGCCACACTTTCTGTCCACAACCCAAAGGCTACAATATTTAACTACAGGAGATACAGCTTGTCCTTTAGCCCAAGGTAAAAAATACAGGTGCAAATGTTATCATGGAACCTCTCAACTGAAGCAATGAAATGCTACAAGCATACAAGCCTGCTTCAGAGAAGCCAGATGGTAATTTTTAGAAATGCCTAAAAAGGTCTGTGTAGAAGCACAGAGTGATTCCACTACAAAAAGGCAGCAGGCACAGAGGCATTATAACTAACAAAAAAGGAGCAAGGCCACCATGTTTATCGACACACATCTGAAGACCCATGCTGAACTTAGTAAAACAGGCCTGAACAAAGAGAGGATTGTTTAAAAAAGTTATGACCATCTCTCAAAGTGGAAAAGAAAATTTCCACTTCTGACTACATTATCAAAACCCCACAGTAAACACAGCATCAGTTTTCAGTTGTTTCCACATTTTTCACACTGTATATACAAGACCTGGATTGTTGTAGTACCTCACTTGGAGAAGTGTTATCCATCACCACATGAATCAGTCGAGGATCCACCGACCGTATTTCACCACTCTGATTTTTATAGAGATTGGCATTGAAGAGGTAAGAGGGAAAAAAAAAAAGGAGGTTAGTTTTTAATTCAGAGTATATATTATGAACATAAGAGACTTTAAACACAGGGTTACTCTGCAGCCCCTCTCCCATTTGCCTCTTCTTGCTGTTCTGCTTCCTTCGTAACACTACAGCCTTCTAGTTTACCTTTGATCCTTTTGCTCCTTTGCTATTTCAGAAAGTTTCAGATTTGATTCCTACCACTGTCTCCTTGTGTATTTGTTTTATTGAGCATCTCCAGAGGCACTCATTCCAAACACAGCTGCTCTTAAATTGATTTGGTATTGTTCTAGCCTTCTGCATATTCACCCTGCTAGATGTAGAAAAGACGACTACTGGAAGGAAGGACGTAATTTACACTAACTATCCTCATCAGCGCCTCCTCAAAAGGAGCAATAAATAATCAATCTCTTTAACTGTGCTTGGAGGTTACCTTCTTATTTCACAGCAGGCAGGCAGTAAGTCGGGTGCTTCCCAGCATGTACCTGCTGAAAGCGTATACCCCACAATTTCAACGCCTCTCCAAAGTACTATACGAATTTACCACACATAGCGTAGTTTTCCTATGCACCAGCAATATATCTAGTAGTCAGAGCGCAGGATTACTCCATGTGTACACAGGACTCACTGGACATGTTCAGTGCATTCATTCTGAACACGTATTTTACTGCACATGAAAAAGAACACTTTTCTGTTATGGGAGTGGGGGGCATTGGAGGGGACACAAAAAACCAAGAGTGCTGCTGCTGTTGCTACAGTAATTTACACACAGCATCACAGACCTGCTCCTAGCTGCTCCTGAAGAAGAAAGCCATTAAGAGCAGGCTGCTGTTAAGACTTGACGGCCTGTCAGACTACACAGAACCATATAATACAAACCAGGTATCTTTACCAGTGCACAGATTTTCTGTGCAGTTTACACCACTTACAAGGTTTATTGATAGCAACAGGGCAAAAATAAACAGTCGAAGCTAAAATACATCAATCGGTTTTGTTTAGATTAAGACTTCATCTTCTATGCTACACTTAGTTCAAACCACTTGTGCAGCCTGTCAGACAGAAGCTGAGAGAGGTCACAGGAAGACCACAGCATAACAGACCCAGAAGGTAGTTCTCTGTACACCAGCAAGCTCTCCCATCCAAAAAGTCACTTCCAATATTCTTTCACACAGCACGCATTTCCAAAGAAATTCTAATAGCTTATTTTACAGAAGTGGGCTGTGTATCATCGTTTGTTGTGGAAAGCCACCACAATAGAAAAAAAAAAAAATCTGTGAATCACAACATGGACAACTACTCATCTTCTAAAGCAAATAACAAAGAACCAAAAGTACAAGTTTTGCTGAAGCTGTCACACTCTGCAAGGTATTGAGGAATGGTATTTTAGGAACACCGAAGCAGTGCTTCATATTTTTACCTCAGTCACTGACACCTCCATAAGACGAGTTATTGGGTCTTGATGGCTCACAATACCACAGAGCCAGCTATTTTCATCCTCTGGTTGGTAAACCTTAACTCTTTGGCCTTGGACACTGTAACGACCTGGAAAAGAAGTACTTTGAGTACATTTTCCAGACAAGCTTTTTGTCATACTAGTTAAGTCATACAACAAAAAAAGGGTTCTGTGCACATAATTAGGGCTTGAAGTGTCATCTTTCAAGTGGAAAGAAATGAAAACACTAGGGCTTCTACTGCAAATCCTGCGTAAACCAAGCATTTTGTTGCAAGAAATCAATAACCCTCACTGCTGTAACTCAAAGCTATTGTAAAGACAAAATCAATACAGTTACAAGGAAAAACAAAAAAGTGAAAGATCAAAATAAACTCACTCCCTGGACAAAAATCAAGCTGGTCAGGGGCTCCTTGCTAACTAAACTCTTTTGCTTTCTAACCTAGAGGTCAGTAATTATGAAGCATCATTCCAGTGGACAGTCACAGCATTCTGACTCAGACCAGATGCATCAAACCCCAGTATAAACTGCATGCAGTTCAGAATAGAAACATATTTGGAACTGTGGAAAATTTAATATAATTGCAAATACCCAACATCTCTAAACCAGTCTTAGTTCTTTGACATGGGTAATGGATGACCTACAGTAAGGTTTCCTCCGACCCTGCCCTCACTATCCACATCAGCATGTACAGTTTTCCTTCTACCATAAGTCCAGACAAAAAAAACCTGTTAATATCAGATCATCAAAATCCCCATGATCCAACAACCTGCTTCTGATACAAGCAGAATTAGGTGCTTCAGAAGGCCCCAAAGTGGTCAACTCTGAAGCTACTTGCTCATGTAAGAAGTACTGACCTTGTGGCATTTTTCTCAATAAATATTTTATTTAACCAAAAGGCACCAAATCCCCTTTAAGAATTACATAGTCCTTCAAATATAATACAGTGGCCTACCTCTGTGGCAACCGGACCCATGAACCCAAACTCTGGATAGAAAATCGTTTAAGCACTTGAACTGGAGGACTTATCTGACAACATACCTGCAATCAGGCCTAACTCTAATACCTTAACTGTCATCTGGATTGTGTATTGACTCCATGCTGAGCAACCACGGCCACACAACTCATGCACTGATTTTCAGAATGCCAAAATTTGAATTTGTCATAACAAATTTTTTTTTAAGATCGACAACTACAGAGTAACTCCACTTCTAAATCTGCATAATTACAGAACAGAACCACAGAACAGGACCAAAACTTTAAAAATTCAAACCTAAAACTTAAGGGAAGTTGTAAATACGTGAATGTTATCAATAATATGTTGTCCTACTTTAACTATATTTTCAGTGATCATTCCCTGCAGGTATTTACGGTTGTATCTCAGCAACCGCTTACCTGTATCAGTGACAAAACAATGCTTCCTTGTAAAGGAAATTGTTACAAAACAATGCTGGTTTGGAAGGTCAATTTTCTGTAACTAACAGATACTATTATTATTCACCTTCACAAATCCCAGTATAGTCTTAACTGTTCCACAACAAAGAAACTGAGATAGAAAAACACCGGCTCACCTCTACTAAATATCTCCTGAAGCTTCTGGTCACTGATCAACGCATTGACAGATTCTCTTAGCGAAGGCTGTTCCTGCAGAATCTGATTTTGACTCTCTGTTCCCATCTGCCAACAACAATGTTAAACATAAAAGTGTAGTCTTTAAGATAACAGAATTGTTAATTTTTAAAGGACAGCTCTTCTTGGACTGCTCTCACAGACTGACAAACCGAAAGACAGTAAAATTTAAGACTAACATTTCTGAACATGCCAGGAGGGAAAAAAAAAGGACAAGCCATGCAAAGGTGTTGCAAAATTTCCATTGAAATTATGAGCTATGCGATGCTTTTCAAATGCAGATGGAGGTTAGTGTAAGCACCTGGAAAAGCAGGGAAACAAACTCAAATACATGACGGGGTGGTGAAAGGAGGAAGTGTAACAATGAAAAAATATATTAATCTGACAAGCACAGCACAAAGTTCAATTTGCACTTTAACTGAACACAGTTCAAATACCTGAAACAAACGTAATCCACTGGCATCAGACAGGAAACGTAAATGTCTGTCCAGAAGAAACTCCACTGGGACCACAGAGCCTAAACCCAGTTTATCTACTAGAGGAGTGAAGGTCTGTGACGAACAAAAAAACCCCAAAGGTTATAAAAATTACCGAGCACAAATACAGGCCAACAATTGTTTTTCACATGCTATTTAAGTATTACAAAGAATAAAAAGTTTAATTTTTCAACTTGCACCACCTAGTGCCTGAGTTTTAATGCAAATTATTACTCACGTCTAAGCCAATAATTCTTGCAAGTGTGGCACCTTACAAGAAGGAATTACAGAAACTTGGCTCTGCTTCTTCATTGGAACTTAAAGCAGAACTGAAAACACCTTTTTGTGGTATTCGTTTTTTCGTGGGTAAGCACCTTCTGATGCTCAAGTTAAAAAAAAGCTTTGGTTACTGGTTCAAATTATCATACATATTGCAGTTAATAGCTTCCTGAGCATTTTTATTCCCATGCAGAAGTCAGGCGTAAGTAATTTATAGGCATATTATGAAAAGGGAGCTTTTCTTGCTAGTGTTTTGTACAAAATTGGAGTTCGTAACAGGTGTACTACTGATAGTAAAACTGTGGGACAAATCACTAAAAACACCTAGCAGGATCAGAGTGATAACCTGCTGATGGAAGTTATCCGCCATTGGAGTCTTTGAAATGTGTTATCTGTCTTACGCTCACACTTGGATGGTTTTAACATGCAAGTATTCATGACATTTTTCCTTTAATAGCTCCCACCAAGTTTGTTCACACTCCATTCTCAGCATGGATACAAAATTTAGTTTTACATAAGCTGGGAAAATATTTCCTAAAAGCGAACAGGACTACAAGAGACAATGGAAGATGAATACACATTCTTAAGTGATACAGCTCAAAAAAATAAAAAACAAAACCAACATCACGATCTGCCTCCCAAAAATATCACCCACTTTGTAATGCTAAGTAGTAGGCTTCCCAGAATTGTGTACATTGCATACACATGCGCTCTGGTGCTTTGGCTAACTCCAGTCTGTATTCCCATGCAGTTATTTGTGGTGGCCTCTAGTATTCAGCGAAAGTTTGAATGCTCACTTGGCTGTCCACAGCACAGGGAAGGAAACATTTTTTCAGCAGCAAGCCTACAGATGTAGCTTGAGTTACAATGAAAATTATCTGGGATCTTAGTGGACCCATATTTGCTTCCAGCAGTCCTCTAACAGGTTCTGACACAATTAATTACACAATCTGTGTGTGGACTGTAGTAACACCCCCAGATCGCTCATATATCAAGATATTTGGGAATCATCTGAAAAAAAAAAATCAATCATGTATAAACACGGTTTCTCAGATGAAATTAAACTGGAGTTCGCTCTTGGAGACAAGATGGAAATACACTGAAAGGAGAACTGCACCAACAGATAAAACACTATATACAGAACGTCTGCTGTAAAGGCCTGGTTTGCTTCTGCCTTAAGACAACTATCCTCAGAGAAGGATGCAGTGCTGGACTTGTTGCTTTGAGACCAAGTGTCCATTTAAAACACTAAATTCAGATTCTAGCAAGGCACAAGGTCCTTGACTAGGAAAAGTATTTCACTGTGCCCATGTACAACACGTAGTATTAAAAACCAGAGAGCACGATCCCAAGCAGTTCAGAGACTGCAGGAGGAGAAAAGAAACAAAAGCATGGCAAAATAATAAACACTAGCATGAAAACAAGGGTAGGATTCTCACATACAGTGATCTTTCCTCTTCAGAAGTAAGGAATGCTCTTCACTACATACCACTCATCAGGATATTTGTGGAATGAGTATATACTAGCTCAAACATATTGGCTTTGGTCTCAATTGTCACGACATGTAACTGCCACATAAACAAGAATATGGATAATCACTTTAAGAAACAGGAGAAAAAAATTGCATGTCATGTTAGTTAATGCTGACGCCGCCACTGAAGTAAAATTTTTTGTTTAGATTAGGACTGACCACTTACGGCTTATAGGTCAGGCACTGCCCACAGTCTGTTCTCTTCCCCAAAAGCACCTTCAGGAATACCTCTTAAAATGACGCAGCAACCTTTACCATACAGAGCTCTAGAGAGTCCACAGTAAGACCAAAAGGCTTATTCTCACAATTCAGAAAAGCCTAACATGCTCAAAGTTCTACAACAGAGGAAAAAGATCTTCTCAGATATGTACCACATTTCTTCAGAGACCCACTGGTAAACAGTATCTCATTTTTGTGAGGTAATGGCTTTCAATTTCTGGGGCAGGAACTGGGAAGCACACTGCCTCACAGATGCCTTTCTAAAGGCACTACAATTCCCAGTTAACTGCTCTCCTATTTACCATTAAAAAAAAAAAAAACAACCCCACAATTTTTCTTTCCTGCAAAATGATGCCCTACAATTCCCAGTTAACTGCTCTCCTATTTACCATTAAAAAAAAAAAAATCAACCCAGCAATTTTCGTTACCTGCAAAATGATGCCCTGTACGATATCCAAGCCTTGTGTTTCACAGTAGAGTTGATGCAAATCTCTGAGGATAAGAGAGCTTTTGGTCAAACACTCACCAGTGCAGGCCACTGTGCCAGTGAGACTCGAGTCCCCTGAAGCATAACTGGATCATTTCGAGGTGCCCAAACCAATGATCCTTCCAGCAACAGCACTATGACTTCTTCAGCATGGACTTTTACCCAGGCGTGTTGCTTCCAGTTACAGCCATCGAACTCCACAAAGATCTGATTAAACAAAAAGTCAGAAGGCATTTCAGCTCTTTTCAGAAACCAAATAGAAGAAAACAGAGTCCTACAATCCCTATAGACAAGCAGATGGCAGCTTTAATCAGAAAAATCAGTTTAAGTATGGTAATGATAACACTGAGAACATCACATCTACATAGCTATCGAACATTACAGAAGCAAGAGGAATCCAACTCACAGCAATTACTAACCTACGAAAAGCTGTTTATCCCCACAGGCACATCACTGGCTCCAGATGCCGCATCTCCCCATAGAAAAGTAAAGATGTGAAAATTGCTCATCCCAAAAATACAGCTGATGACCCAATGCAAGCCTCTTTTACATTGGGACTTTTTAGAGAATTTTGACACTTACTCGGCACTTCCCAGACAGCCTGTATCTGTATGGTTAACAGACATTCACAGAATTAAATCCTTCAGCCACGAAGTTTGTGTTTGTGAAATCCACTCTAAATCGTAAGTTCTGTGTTGCCTTGTACATTATTAAACTCCCTGAACCAAAAGCAAATATTTTGGATGGCATGAGATGAACCACAAATACTTACCATTTTTTCCATTACCTTATTTACAAGTGTGGCAATATAAACTACACTCCAATTTTAAATCACTACTCTGAGATATTATCCTCTTTTTTCCTCTGCCACAAAGGACAAATGTTAAAGCCATAGGAAAGTACATGGCAAGAAAGCTAAGAACAGGAATGCGGGTTACAAGTCTCATTCCACATCCTAACAATTAGGGCTATCAAATGTTAAAACAGTCAGTCTCCTTACAATCTTTCATCTATAGAACTTAGATACTACACAAATATAATCAAATGTGTCAGATTAACAGCAAGAAATTCCTAATCAGTTAAGAAACACCTTAAGCCGGGCAGTCAAAACAGAGTTTTGTAAGAATTTCAAGATGACTGGGGGTAACAGGGCACTAACCACAGAGAGACAGCTCACTGCTTTACCAGCAATCCTTGTTAAAAGAGGTATTAGAAACTGCTCACAGGCTCCTCTTCCCCCAGCATCAAAAGCTCAAACTCCAAGGGGACAGGGAGAGAATACGAAGCAACTCTCCTTAATAATTCTTGATCTCCATTACTGCTTAAGACTAAGCTGCCCTGCAAAGAATGAAGGCTGGAACTTCAAGATACCCTTCCTTCAATTCAGCAAATTTCAGCAATATAGTGGAAATTGGACTGAACATATTTTCTCTTTCAGTGGGCCTGTACCTTTCTTAGTAATTGTATTTGTGCTACTTTGACAGCAGCATGTGACATAAAGAGAGGACTGTCACACAAGAATAACAAAATGGAATTATTTGTTTATATGTACAGTATTAGAGGTATTTGTCTTGTTATGATCTCTTTCCATAAAAGTTTCTGACTGAAGGTTGTCAAAAAGAACTACTAGAATACTGCTGACTTTGGAATATATGCCTTTTTGCAAGATATTTAAGAATTTGATGAAAAGGGGAGATTTTCTAAGTAACTACACAGACAAGACCTCTCACTAGCATGTCCCCTTAAACTAGTTGCCAGGGATCACTAAAGACAGACAAATTCTATCTTAACAAGCAATAGCGAGCAGCTTACCTCTCTGTCCCAAATAAATAAGGATATCTATTAGGTTTATTTTTAATTTATTAATTCGCACAAGACTTAAACATGTCAGTTTACCTTATGACGCACATAAAGTAAGACTATAAGAAAATTTCTTCCAGTCTTAACCAATAAGACACCTCATATTTCTATAAATCATTATAAAGCGAAGTGGAACAGCTGTACTTTTAGCTGCAAATTTAACACATTACTTTAAAATGCTTTAAAAAAACCTCAAACCACAAGAAATACTGTGATGAACTTCAAGATACGTGTTCCACTTTTGTTTAAGAGGATCACTAAATACTCTGTAAAATACCATGTACCCATCATAGACAATGCACCAGCAATACCACCCGTAACATCCTAGCAAATGTTGCAGCAGGACCCCTTTCAATCCTCTACCAAAGGTCTTGGCAGTCTGGAGAGGTCCTCACTGACTGGATGGTAGTCAGCATTATTCCAGTTTACAAGAAGCGCATGAGGAAAGACCCAGGAACCTAGAGACCTCAGCACCTGGAAAAATTATGAAAATCACACAGGGTGCTACTGGAAGACATTTAAAGGCCAATGCAATCATCAGGCACAGTCAACACGGGTTCACAAGGGGGTTCAAAAGTTCTGCTTTCTTCAATCTCCTTCTGCAACAAGATCACCCATCCAGTGGATAAAAAGGACAGCGGTGCATGCTGTTTTTCTGGACTGTAGTAAGGCTTTAGATACTGTCCCTCACTGCATCCTTCTGGACAAGCTAAAGGTATGCTGGGTGAAGAATCAGCTGGATGGCAGGGCTCAAAGGCTTGTAGTGAACGGGGCTACACCCAGCTGGCGACCAGTCACCAGCGGTGTTCCTCAGGGCTCAACGCTAGGGCCAGCGCTGTTCAACATTTTTATAAGTGATCTGGGTGCTGGAGTTGAAAGCACCATTAGCAAGTTTGCTGATGGTACCAAACAGGCAGGTGCTACTGACTCTCTCAAGGGACAAGAGGCCTTGCAAAGGGATCTAGGTAGACTGGAGCACTGGGCAATCCTCAGCAGCTGAAAAGTAAGAAGAACAAATGCTGCATTCTGCACCAGAGGCAGAGCAATGCCAGACACAAGTACAAACTGCGAACAGAGCAGCTAGAGAGCAGAGAAGGACCTGGGGGTGCTGCTCAGCAGCTCAATAGGAGCCAGCCACATGCCCTGGCACCAAGAGGACAAACGGCATCCTGCAGCCCATCAAACACAGCATGACCAGCTGGTCAAGAGATGGCATTGTCCTGCTGGATTTAGTGTTGGTGCAGCCTCGCCTTGCACACTGTGTGCAGTGCTGGGCCCCACGAGGATGTGAAGGTCCTTGAATGTGTTCAGAGGAGGGCAAAGCTGATGACAGAGCTGCAAGGAACGGCCTGTGAGGAGCGTCTGAGGACTCCTGGTTTGTCTAGTTCGGAGAGGAGGCTGAGGGGCAACATCAGCGCTCCTTGCAGCTTCCCGAGTATGGGACATGGAGAGGGAGGGAGGTGCTGAGCTCTCCTCCCTGGAATTCAGGGACAGGAACGCATGAGAATGGCTCAAAGCTGCATCAAGAGAGGTTCAGACTGGACATGAGAAACCATTTCTTTACAGAGAAGGCGGTCAAACATTGGGACAGGTTTCGTAGGTAGGTGCTCAATGTCCCAAGCCTATCAGTGTTCAAGAGGCATTTGGACAATGCCCTCAACAACATGCTTCAACTTTTGATCAGCCTTGAAATGGTCAGGCTAGATGATCATTGTAGATCTCTTCCAACTGAACTATTCTATTCCATCGCTTAACTCAGAAAAGAGACCTTATAGTTTCCTAATACCCCAGACCCATAAACTATGTCAAAAGGAGAAAAAAGACTGACATCAATATCATCTCTCTCCTGTAAAACAGGGAAATCATGGCAAGTTTGCTTTACATGCTTTACGTTCAATATTCAGTCTTCTTCCATCTTTGTATAATGAACATAAGCAATAGAGTCCTGCCAAACTTTGACCATTAAAAAAGGTGTTACTAATTCTAAGTCGATTCCCCACAAGAGTATTTTTCTACACACAGATACACAGGGCAGCAGTTCCAGATTCATGCAACACCACACACGATATTGTCAGTACTGTTTCCAGCAGATCACACAGCAACAAAGAGGATGAAAGCCTCAATATTAACAGCAATGTTCCCAGTTTGTTTCAAGAATGCACAACAGAAATCACTTTGCATACTGCATGCACAAGCAGATGCTGACTTGCACAGCACACCGAGTATTTGTGCATATACTGCTTTGTACTACTACAGAAAATAACAACAGCATATTCATGAACTGAGGGCCCAATAACCCTAGTTTCTATGAGAAAAACACTAAAGGAATCCTGAAAGAAATGCCTAAAGCAAGGAAAGGACAGATGAGACAGACTTGAGAGTGAATAAAAGTATTTCCTCCTGATATTTAAAGTGGCAAACGTTCTACCTTTGTTGAAAAACCCAGAAGGCTTAAGCAAAGTGGCTGTATTATAACTGACAATTTCCTGTGGTCTTTTTTTTAATCTTAATTTGAAAATCATGTAGCTTGAGTGAAGAGGGAAACGTTTGTATGCTAAAGCCCTGGCTACATCAGAATAAATTACCTTTCAAATGTATCAACGGCCCTACGACTCAGAGGGATACAGCTACCAACAGCATCTTCTGCTGACCCTCCTAACTCTGCCCACAATCAGCTTGGACAAGCCATTGATAAGAACAGCAATGGTGCTTTGTCAGTACCAATGCTTTCAAAAGTGGTATAGATAGTGGCAACTAGATCCATGATTAGTGCAGGTACATCTGTATCACATAAAAAAATGCACCTACAGGATTTTCCAAGTTCTCCTACAGGGAAAAATGCCTTCCCTAAGCAGTATCTAACTGCAAACAACAAAGATTTTTATGTTTTGGTTGACCGGGGTTTTTTTTTGATCTACAAAACCAGGGTTTTTTCTAAACACAAAAAACAGAGGGTTTTTTCCTATCCCAGTAAAAAGCGACACTAGAAAGCAGAGCTGTTGGCTCTGCTGATTCCAATATACCAAGACAGGCTGAAGTGTTTTTTCCAGGAGACACGTTCTTGTCTAACTACTACCCTAACATTCAGGCCTTAATACATTACAGAGAACTACGGCCTGATTCAAATGGAGCTTCCCCTCAAGTCTTCTGACATCAGTTCCACTATAAAAGCTCCAACAACAGGAAGGCCGTAGAGTAGATAAGACAAATATAGCGGTCTTTTTCATCACATGACACACAGGCTCCACACATGATTTAACACAGAAAAAATACTGCAGCTTATTGCATTAGAATTTGCACAAAGGTCTAATGTAGATGCCATCTACGAAAAACTATAAAATCTTTACATTTCGGGGTTTAAAATATTATAAAAAGCAGAAGATGGCAAAAAATCCAAGTTCAAAAATATCCCTTAAAATGGTCTTAAATTTTACCTAGTTTTGAAAGGAAGGATGGTCCATCAGTTGCTAGAGAGTAGCCAGAGACCCAGGTTCAACTCCCTGCTTCATCAGAGGCTTCCTGCATGACCTTGGTCAAGCCATTTAGTCTCACTGGCTGAGTTTCCCCATCTGTAAATTGGAATAATAGTACTTATGCCCAGAAAGGAGGTACTGGTAGGAATCTGTTGCAGACTACCCAGTAAAACCGGGTAACAAGTTGGTCCATGACCTCTTACTCATGATGCAGAAAGAACTACATTGTCAACTTGTGGAAGAGGAAAGAAGGGAAGGTAGATACCGAGATCTCAACTTGGAAAACATATCTGAGATCTCATGCAGCTAGTACCACCATTAAATCAGATTAAAAAAAAATTAAGCTACAGCAGTTTTCTAATGCAGTTCAGAATATTATTCTGGAATTCATTACACGAGACAAAGATGATGTACACACTGATGCTTAGGAAACTTTTAGCTTCCAAACCAGTAAAATCATGCTTCAAACTACTTCTTACAAGCAGAAGCAAAAAAACCTGATCTGAAATACGTATACACACACGCTAGGTGTTTTACCACAGCTGATTCCCAAAGCCAGGAAAACGAGAGAAAAAACACTAAGGAGAAAAATCCTCCTCCTGAAATAATTTGTATCAAACCAGACAAAAAGCAGATTTCATCACATAACCAAGAAGCCACAGTTAATAGACAGAACAGTTATGCTTTAAGGTTGATACTGTTTAAGACACTATACATTTAGTGAAGATACTAAATACTGCTAAAATTAAAAAATATACATAGTTTTTCCTTCGCACTCTTCTATGCTTATAACACAATGAGAATTCAGCAAAACAAACAAAAAAACCCTGTTTTTGACAGGCTCTAGGGCAGAAATAGTATTATAACAGCAGGAGCTAGAGAAACCGTAACTCTGCGAAAGCCATTATCTTATGGGGTAGTGAGCTGCTGATAAACGGTCACAAATATTTATCGGAAGTGTTTCTGTTTTGTGACTGAAGATGAGCTTTGGTATCATGTGAGTCAACAATTAAGATGCACTGTCATGTACAACAGTACTTAACTTCTAGTAAAGATGAATCTGTTTATGAATCAACGGGTTCCAGGTAACAGTAACTTCTTTTTCCAGGAGCTTAACAAAATACCTGCCTTCATGTACTTTAGACTTCTTAAAAAAACCCCTTTCTTCCAACTACTTCAACAGTTAAGGATCAGTTACAAACAAGGACAAGGAATGCATATGATTATTAGCCTCAGTGCAGCTCTAGCCAAAATAGAGAGGACAGTATGAAAATGGAAAGAAAACTATAAAAATGACAGGTCTATCTCAAATCTGACTTGATAAAATTATTTTCTTGAGTAATCACACTTTTCTTACTTCTGTAAAACAGCAATGTTATACTGTACTAAACACATAAAAGAGTGTAGGTTAAACACATTAAAAAGTGACCTTAATGGGTCTCAAACACAGAAAAGGAGCAGTTCACGTGAGTTTCAAGAGAGTTGGTATTTGGTCCGATGTTACTTTTTTTTGATGCATTAATGACCTGGAAACACAATGCCAACGATAAAGCTGCCAGCCTATTAAAAAATTTCCAAAGGAAACAAGGATGACACAATCCTACTTAACTTTTTCCGCTAGGCTGATGGCACACAAAACACATTTTTAGCACTGCCAGTCAGAAATTAGTAGCCTATTTCTTTGTTATAAGGTGTTGTACATGTAGTCAGAACAAAGCATTGCATCCAGAGAAGCAATGCATCTGCGGTATTCCACACATGTGAGCAATTCACTTTCCATTTTAAATTAACAGGTTTTTTTTTTTAAAATATATTTTTTATAATCTTCAGTTGCATACAACATAAATAACAATTTTCCCTCACTTTACTATGGAAGGTTTCACTGAAAAATATGAAGAAGCATCACTGATCCTTGCTGCAAAGAAAGAGCAGTAACTTTGCCATGTAGAAGTTACTTACAAACATTCAGGGATAGATACAGACTAGATACTTAATGGCCCTGCCATCCTCTGCTTGAGGAAAGATTACCAGGGTCTTCCACGTAGAGACATACAGTCTCATACCTTGAATTTCGGCTTTGGAACCCTTTTGTATTACATTTCCAACCAGAAAAAGATTGCCTACATGCTGAGCACAATAATCAACTATTCCTTGATAAAATGGAAGCATCTGACTGAGGGTCTTCATAGGAATCTGTTCCAGTTCCAGAAATAAAAGTGTTTGAGAACAGTCATTGAACATGTAACTGACACCCGGATTGCAAAGTTCAGCACAAAGATCACATGTTGGAGAGCTCTGCAAGCACACGGGGCACAGAATTCAAAACCATCTTGACAAACCAGAGAAACAGCCTCAGATCAGACGCAATCACAAAAATAAGCACAAGGTGCTGAACAAAGGCAGAACCAGTGATAGGACACATATCAGCTTTACAGGCAAAAAAGTGAGCAGATTATCATGGATCGTGAGGTGATCTACCTTCAGCCATCTCACCGGGTTTCAAACAAGAACAGACACACACATGAACAGCAGCATAGTGCACAACACACCTCAAGTGATTGTTTCTCTACTCAGGCTCATCAAGTCTCCTGCTAAAATATTTATGACCAGTTTGGGTCAGAACAACAGGAAACAGCAGAAGCAAGCAAACGATAATGATGAAAGGTCTAGAAAATGCAAACTTTGGAGTGGTCAAACTAGGTTGCTTTATAAGAAAAAAAGAAGACCGAAAGGAGAATTAATAACACATTCTTCACAAAAGCTCTGCCAAAAAGAGAACAAATAATTCTACTTGAGCTGTCCACTACAGAGACAAGACAATACTGGGATTAAGATCCAACTAGAAATACTTGGGCAAGAAAATTTTCTTGAATGACAAATCAGAAGCAATGAAGAGACTATGCAGGGGCACTGTAAAGACCTCTATATAGAGGAGATGGAAAAAAGAGGTTACAAAAACGTGCCAGGAATGGCACTGGTAGAATTAATGATGGTCCAATGCAATCAGATGGAATGACAACAAAGACAGATGGGGGGGACACACGTGTCATTATTATTCAAAGGTGATCACTTATACAAATAAGATTCGATGATCTTAAAGGTCTCTTCCAACCAGATGATTCTAAGAGTAAAATGTGGCAGAACACAATATGACGTGGAGAATCAAATCAATGTTGGACACCTTTCTGGAATGTTCTTTATACAAACAAGTTGTTAGGGCTAACACAGAACTAACTAGACGTACAGCCATTTCAATCAACTACTGAATCAAAATAGCTTCCTAGAATTTCTCTCTCTTGGCTGGCATTGTGATTACTACATTTGAACTCGGAAGAACGGTCTGACACCACAGTAATATATGCCAATCTTTACAGTAAAATTTAGATTTTAAAGTACCCAAATATAGCAACATAGCATACCTGAAAAATATTTGTTTACTCTGTTCATTTGACACCACAATGATGATTTCCCTTTCTGGGGATTTTTTTTTTTTCCTTTTGTTTTTTTTTTTTACTTCAGTTCTACCAAGGAGGAAAGAGAAATATTTTGATATTGATAAGTAACAGAACTATAGGGGGAATCAGAAACAACTGCAAAACAAGAACACTATAGGTAAAGCCTGTAATTATCCTAAAACTTCAGACAGTTCCAGGCAGGACCTAGTTTAATAAGCTCTTTAAAAGAAGAAAACAAACAAAAAAACCCCTAAAACCACACTTCAAAAAAACAGAAAAGAAAACCATTCCCGAAAACGCTCAGTTTAGATGAAGATCAAATGATGCTCTAGCAGCTTGCTGCTCCTCAAAGCACCAGGACATTGCCTCACCACTGTCACTACACAGTCCCACTGTTTCCCCTAGAACAAGCAACCTAGCTGACTCCACGGTGCGTACATTTAGGGAATGTGTGTCCCTCGAACTAAGCATGCACAAGGCATCATTAATTTCCTGCAATCCTCCTCCACACTGTTTGCTTAACAGTCCAGTGAAGCATCACATACAAGAGATAGGAAGGGCCATTACTGGGGTTTTTTTTAATAGCAGCGAGCAACTATATTGAGTAAATAACATCAGACTGAACTCTTCCACTGAAGCCTTCATTATCAAGTTTTTTTCTTACTCACTAAGAGCAGAACATAAAGTACTGGACTACTGTCTCCCACGTGCTGCACTGCTTTTTTCCACTTCACCCAGTAAGACACAACAACGGTCCAGCAGACGAACACTTCCAGGTATAAGCTGGTTTGGATGGTTTCCTCTTTTACGCCAAAGAAAATGACTGTGCCAGGCACCTCTCATGGATATCAAGTGCTATCCAACTTAAATTTGCTATCTAACAGCAGCCTCCCAGCCCTGTGGCTGCACAGTCAACATGAGTCTATCAAACCAACTGAACCAAAACCTGCAACGCCATGCACGTTAGACAGTACCACTTTCTGCGATCTGTACCCCAAGCCAGTTATATTACATCCCTCGCACTCTGAAGTGAATCCAGTAATTGTAGTCTATGTTACACCAGGCAGAGCCAAATATGTTAATCACTATGTTTTGCTTTTTAAGAAGAACTTTATTTTAGAAAATGTTTGCATTCCTGCAGAATCTTCCTGCC
>NW_010395029.1:57690-61894 GCF_000710305.1 Buceros rhinoceros silvestris
ATTGGAGACCTCCTTGCTGCATAGCCAGAGACAGACCGCCTTTGGAAGCAGCACCAGCCCCTTTTGTGCACTAAGAACTCATTCACCACTTCCCAGGCCTATCCTTAAAAAGTGGCACCTTTTTTTCCCCTCAATTGACATTAAAAATAAGCAGTTCTGAATTTTCTCTTGTATTAGTAACTTCACATCTCTGAGCTGCTGGAAAGCACGAGTTTCATAAAATACAACTGTTTTGGAAATATGTACAAATTTTTGACAAATATGGTGCATTTTGTTCCTATTTCTTCTAAAATGCATCTTTAGCTGATGCCTGCCTGCATCCCAATCAAACTATCAAACAAACTGATTTCAGTGAAATAATATCAAGGCAATCTTTTGAATACTGTTTCTTTCTGCAGCTATTTGGACTGCAGAGATGATAGTATCTTCTGTTTCACAAAACAAATAACCTAGAAATCCAAGTAGGGTGCTCCTAATCCCAAGTACTCTACAGCCCAACTATCAGTTAGAAAAGGATGAGGAGCTCCAGTTTAGAACTTTGAAGGGAAAAGCAATGCCTTTTAGATATGGCTATATAAAAATATTTTTGAAGCCACCATCTGCCTGGAAGTTGGTTTAAAAAGTGTAAAAACCTCAAGCACATGTTGGCAACAGGGAGAAGTCAAAATACGTGCATGGGAAAACCCTAGAAATGTGAACAATCACAAGACAGACTTTGAAGGAAAAAACGAATGGTCAGTCTAATCAAGAAATTCACTGGAGCACAGAACAAGATCAGCCAAAAGAAAAGAGCTACTCAGCTCACAGCACTTGCCCAAGGCTTACGAACATACGTACTACACGGAGTTAATTGTTTTTCTACAGAACAAAAAAAGAACGGCTTGTACCTTAAGAAGTTAAAACTACAAAACAGATTTCTTGAAGCAATTGCTTGGTTAAAACACTGGCCTACCTTTTTCCTCCAAAATGTTTAGGAGGTAGACTGCCATCAAAGCAGAGAGATGTAACAGTAGTTAAGACAAAACCCCCAAACAACTCTGTCATAATCATTTGCATTTCAAGCAGAAGTTGCTCCGTATCCACAACTCCGCATGTTTTCAACTCCTAGGAAATACCCAAGTCTTCCATTTGAAATCTGAGAAAAAAGTATGCAACTGCTAGTACTCTACAGGAATTCCTGCATCAGGCAGTGCCCTGCAGTCACACCTAGAAACACAAACAAACAAAGAAACCTTTCAAACTTCTAGTATCTCCACTGATACCTCCACTGAAAACTGAGAAAACATCTCAGTATGGATATTACAGAAACCCGACTTTCTGCAACCATTTGAATAGCAAAACGACTCCCAGCTGCCAGCCTGCAGCTCAAACCCTCACCTGTCACACTGCTGAACTACTGCCTTTACAGATGCATGATTCAGTCTCCTGGCTTTATTTGAAGCGCGACACATAAAAGCACCTCAGAGAAAAACATACAGACAAATGTGGCAAGACAGGGAACTAAATTACAATTATATGAAAAAATTCAACTTGATAAATTTTACTCTATTCGCACAGCTATTACTGAGCCTACTACTTTTTGCAGCCGCAACTAAAAATGCAGCTAAATGAAGTGACTCTATATTCACCAAGAGATCATAAGCAAAGAGACAGTAAAACACACGGTTTCTATTTTCTCAGCTTATGGCATTTTACTTTCTAAAAAGCAAGCCCTGTACACACCATGTTAACACTGTCCATCCAAGAAAATAAACTGGCAAAGGACAAACATGCTACATATATGTTTTGACGACGGGGAAAAAAACCCCAAGGTCTTGCCAAAGTGTATCGTATTTTTCTAGCATTTTTTTTCCTTTTTTCTGCTGTTACACTTCAACACTAAAAAACGTATTCAAAAAGATCAAAACAAATAATTTGAAGGAATCTCTAAATCTCTTCTGCCTGTAATTGGAATACTCAGCTTCTTCAAAGGCAAACAGTTTGACCTGCAAACACACACACTGACAAGGAGCTTCCTGCAGACACACTTTGCCAGTACAGGGTAACTTGCCAGCTTTCACTTCCAAAAGCTGGATCTGAATCCTCCTATGAATTTAACATGCAAGAACACTATGATTTTTCATATCATTTATATCAGTATAATTAAAACTTGTAGATGCAATGTCCACTACATGTAAAGATGGATTAACTCTAGTAAGAAATCCCTCAAATACACATTTTAAGCAGTAAGCCTATTCGAGCAGCAGTTCTCCAAACTCAAGTAACCATCCTTCAGTAAGTCTGAACTAGGCAACCTAAAAATCTTTGATTCTGCTGCAACAAACACAACGCAGAAGGAGGAAAAGACTGACCCTCCAAAGTCAATCCAGTATTTACAAGTCAGTGAGCACGAAGAGAGCATCCACCATCAGGTGAGCAAAACTGTGTTTTATAGCCCTTCACTGATCCAAATATATAGCAGGCACGCTGCGGGTGATTTTACAGCTGAGCATCATTTCAGAAAAGTCCCACCTGGCAACCTGTTGGTTAACAGATTTGACTCCTTCCACAGCTGCATCAGGACATCCACATCTGACCAGTGCAAGACTGGATAGGGCAGAGGACCGAGGTGGATCTTTGCCCCTGTCCAGTACAGCTGTTCTTTCATTGACACAAATGTAAAATGCTCAGACTGCTGTATTAAAGGCAGCATTTCTCTGTCTTACAAACTTATCTTCTCAATCTAGAGTTTCCATATTTCTATCTAGACTTACCCAAACAAATTTA
Organism: Buceros rhinoceros silvestris; assembly: GCF_000710305.1. Lineage (NCBI taxonomy): Eukaryota > Metazoa > Chordata > Aves > Bucerotiformes > Bucerotidae > Buceros > Buceros rhinoceros. Next base: position 60,457 of record NW_010395029.1, read on the forward strand.
TTTCGTATGACTCCAATAGGTTTAAAATTATGGCATACGTGCAGATCAACATAGCACACGATCTGTGACACTTCCTAGAACACCAGAAACACTGCCCAAACGCCATGTGGGTGCAGTGAATAGTCAGACTGGGCATTTCCATAACCCCAGGAATAAAGCAGTTCAGCCGAAACTCCTGCACACAGTAATTGCTACCGAGCGTCAAGAAATTAGACCACATATCCTCAAATGGAAAAGGAAAAAGAAAAAAAAAAGACAGGAACTTGGAGTGTCTTGGTTAACAGAAACATGGAAGACAGCAGGGTGAGAAGGTACCTCGTGGTGATGGAATCAGCGCTGTGTAAGGGTTTAACCGAACACAAGCAGGCTAACAAGCCTCTATTGTACACTGCCATACAACCTGTGTTACTTTTACTTCTCCATAACTTGTATTCTGGAGGAACAGTTCTCCTTCCAGTCCCACTGCCTGCCCCGATACCAACATTGCCAAGATCAGCCCTACTAATTCCTTCCCCAGCCACCATCTGCCCTGCCTCTCAATATTCGGTGAGCACAATACATGGACTCCAGAGATGGCACAAGAATGGCAAGGCTCATCAGCTTGAGTCTCCATCCCATTCCTTATCTATAACTTGATAAACACTTCAGATCTGCCAAGATCTTTCTGAGAATTTTTCAAGTCACACTGAGTTTCCTCTACTGCAACTTGGAGTGCAAAAGAAGCCAAAACTTTTTTTTAAATAAATTGTGTAAACTTGTATCTACAAATGCAGAGGTATTCCATCCTCCTCACATCATCCCTGCTCCTTGCACTTCAGTAGTATAAAGGGTTATAGAATCCCTCACAAGCCTACTGAGCTCTGAGAGAAGTAATCAGTGGAGCCACAGAAGTCATTGCTTGCTGTACGACTGTAAATCTTTCAGTGTGGATGTCTATTTTTCACACACGGGAAGACAGAAACGCTAACAGAAAAAAAAAATCAAGAAAAAAACTCCAACCTGCGGCATAACAAGCATTCATAGTACTTCATACTTAGGCCACCAATAATGTATCACACAGCAAGTGAAGAAAACAGACATACACAGCTTTTGTAGTCAGCTCACCTAAGAGCTGAATTCAGCAGTGGGCAGCACGCCTACTGGTCTTACCAACATCCACCCAGTCCCGTATTCTGCCTTCAAAGGCAGCAACAGGAGACATCACCTGGGGAGCGAGACAAAGCCTAGACCACTTCCTGTGGTCCATGCCCCTCACATCCAAACACGTACCAGTGTCTTGCTGACAGAAGACTGATCCAGGAACATGATCACCTCTGCAGGACAGAAGGAAATGAAGACGAGTACAGTGGCCCAAAAAGCGATCTGGATATCCTGGACTCGTACAACCCCAGCTCACAGCGAACCTTCCTTCCACAGAATTCCAGTCTCAAACTCCTGC
>NW_010395029.1:62026-62650 GCF_000710305.1 Buceros rhinoceros silvestris
TGAAAGCCCCTTGAAATCCCCCATTCAGTCCCCAATCAGAGAGAACCAAAATTCTGCAGCAGACACATACGTGCAGCTGGCGAGAATCTGCACACGCCCGATCCCAAACAGACACTATAGGCACACTTTTCCACATTCTTATCTACTGCCAAGATGGCTTTCAAGTAGCACGTGAAAACTAATCGAGAGCACATAAATCTAAATCCAGACTAGTGAGGATCCACCATCCCTCATGCACTACACACTGTCTCCAGACAGGAAGATACCTTTTTCCAGCGTGACCTAGTTAGAAAAACTAGTTGAAATACCCTGACATTTACGGTTAACTCAAACAGTTCTGATACTTGCAAAGTAAATTAAACTTATTCCACAATTCCCTTCACTTCTAAATATCAACTTTATCCAATGAAATACCTTGACGAATGAGATACTGTGGATTACTATACGTCTTTGTTAAGCTGTATAATCTACATATCACGTACAAGTGAAAACGTCTTCAGAATGCATTCAGTTTTATGTGCAGATTACCACAGGAAACAGATAAAAACTCAGACATAGAAAAGAAACTTGTGAGAGACATCACTTACTATCTGTAAAGAGGGAGCAGGGCTAGCAAATCCAACC
>NW_010395029.1:62757-65020 GCF_000710305.1 Buceros rhinoceros silvestris
CCATGGGAAGCATATGTGGATTATTGCAAAACTCTCCTCCTCAAAACACCTCATATCCTAGGCCTCCTAACCTCCAGGGCGTTTGTTCAGCTTGTCTATGCATTAAACTAGTCACCACGCACACTTCTGTTTCCACATAAGCAAAAGCAGTACTGTCCCAAGTATGACAGGTCGAGCTATCTTGCCACTAACATGTCCTTTTACAGTTTTAGGACAACACTGGGCTAAAGCTTGTCAGGTCTTTTAGGATTCTGTTCCAAACAGACGTTTTAAGAAAAAGGGTAAGATCTGTTTCTAGTTAGAAGAGGCAAAGCTGGTTTCTAACAGCAGCATGGCTTTTCCTCAGGGTTTCTTCTGGGTGCTTTGAAGATGGCACAACTAGGACGCCCATTATACATGGTTTTTCTGAACCAACTTTAATTAGATTATTCTACATTTTATCAAAGAAAGAATATTCAAGAGGTACTCTCTATAACCAAAGTTATACAGGGGAAAAAGAAGCAAAACCTTTTCAGAGGCTTTATCCCACCAAAAAAAGTAACAGTTTCCTAAAACTCCAATATTAAACAAACCAACCAACCAACCAGCTCTTTCATCTGCTTCCTCAAACGCTTCAAAGTCTATACTTCTTGTCTGTTCCCGGAGTTCCTTGTCTGTTCACGGAGTTTTCTGCCGTGGAAGGGTAGAAATATTCAGCTGTGGTTTTGTACTTCTAAAAGTCCAATGTCAAGCTACGGGCTGGTAAGGGAAACCATCCTTACAGGATACTATGAGAAAGCACAGACTTAAGTAACCCAAAGAGTAGAACAGAATTTTTTTCCTAGCCTTTTTCAGATCGATTCCACATTACTTTACCTTAAACTAATACTTCCTAAACTGTGGTTGACTGCTTGGTGCCAACTCATTGCTGCTTCTGGCAGAATGAGTTTAAGAAGACGACTTATTTTTCTGACCGTACCTTCCTACTGTTGTCAAAGCAGTGTGCATTATGCATGGAAGGTTCCATGACACCACCAAATAGTCCACATTAGAGAACTCTGAAAAATCTACCTTCGGTATTTCACACATTTTAGAGTTCTTGCACAGATTCAGGGAATCCACTCTTTAGAGACAACTGCATCACTGAAACTGTGCTAAGTGGAAGGATACTGACGAAAGGAACCGCGGTGAGAACTGCAGTGCTGAACAGTGGCAATGAATTGACGCACCAAAAAAAAGCTATTTTTCCCACGCTACCAAGGATTAAGGTTGATTTTTACTTTGTTAGGGTAGTCTAACAGGTGTCACGTGGTTGGACAGGAATAACTAACCAGGAAACAAGTTACTACCTTTTACTGGACAAAGATTCACGCACACACAAAGACAACATCTGCCATATTTGGGACGGACGATTCCATAATGCAAGCATACTGGTGTTCTCAAATGCAGCTTGCCACAAGAGTAGCTCTTTGGAGCAGATCTTAGCCCCGTACATTTTCACATTTCAGATAGTCTCAAACACTTGTCCCATTTTCCTCTTGAAGAGCTGTTTTTGCATGTTTTGTGGGTTTTTTTCCTCCTCCTTAAACAAGCAAGGTTGCTGCTAGAGTGCATCACCACAGCTCTCAACCGCAGACACGGGGTGCCAGGCCACCTGAGTCTGCAAAGCTAAAACCAGCATACTGCTTCCCACTGACAGCCCCTGGCTGCAGATCTAAAACAAGGCCAGAGAAGGCAGCGTCACTGCAGGAAGTCAAGGAAACATCACAAAGTTGGAACTCTGCAAAGAAGCCCAAAGAACTTACCATAACAACAACAGATTTTTAAGAAGAACTAAAAAAACCTCTTCACAAATACAGAACCCCTTCCCTCCTACCATGGGTCATTTTAACAGCCACAGTTCTCGGAAGTGTGGCATCAGTTCTCCAAACCATACCATCTTCCACAGCGAATACCTGACACATGCAAAGAGAGCAGAGCTGTCTTTTAAGAGCTCTTTTAAGATCTCCACCCAAGCATCTCAGCGAGACTTGCTAGAAATAAACCAAACAAACACCAAAGAGCATTTAAACACATTAGAGCTGAAAACAAAGTCCGAGACAGAAAGAAATGGATAATCCTCGCTCAAAATTATGCCTTCAAGCAAGGGGCATCATTAAGGCTGATGAAGAAAACGTCTTCCCGTGAAAACAACACACAACACTTAGAAGCTAATACAGACCTATCAGCGTCAGAAAGCAAAAATCCCCCAGACGCGCTTGTTTCACACGTCAGCTGCTACCAG
>NW_010395030.1:0-11296 GCF_000710305.1 Buceros rhinoceros silvestris
GGGGGGGTGGGGGGTGGGCTGGTGGTGGTGGTGTACTTTTCCTTTTCTCATCTTCTCTTTCCTTTATGCTTTTTGGTAGCTCAACGTTTCCCCTCCATGATCATTTAGAGCCACTGTTTGCTCCTGTGCGTTATTTCTGGATAGTAACCAGGAAAAGGGAAAAGATGTAAAACAGGGGTATTGGCAGTAAAACCACAATTGTTTGCAAAGACTGTAATAGTTAATGCAGATTAAAAATAAACTGCAGCAAATAAGGCCTATGTGGCTCAAATCCTCTGGACAACCCCATCCATGCGCATGCTGGCCTTGTCTTCCATCTTCGTGCTGGGATGATAATGCAAATCCTGGTACAAAAACTCAAGCATTCAGTCCTGAGTTTGGGAATCAACATGGGATTGAGTACTCGGTGCTGAAAACCTGTCCTTACCAAATTACACCTCTTTGGAAAAGGGCTACTATGTCTTCCTTGGAGGGCTAGATCTAGCTCTCTGGTAGCCTTTACACTGCTCTCGTAGCTGTCAGCTAGAAATCCAGATCATAGCTTTAGTCTCCTTGATTTGAAACAGAAGAACCCAACCCAAACCGATAGATTACAATTTGATTGCACTCCTTCAGAGAATATCTTTTGTCTTTATTTTCTTCTGATAAATTAAAAAATCTTCCCACGCATCAACTAGCTAAGATTTCCCCCAAAGGCAGGGAATAATTTGGCTTTATGGTGGTACACAGACCCAGCTCAACCATTGTCTCACCAAATCTATCTTGGCTTTTTTTTAATGATCAGGAGTGGTAAACCACTCAGGTACTGCTGCAGATAGAGATTTTGCTCAAATGTTCCTCTTGTTAAAATGTTGATCAGGCACAGCTGATTTCCATTTTAAATGTGCCAACATATGTCTGAGCTCAGAATTATTTCAAACAACAAAACAAAGCACTTTAGAGTTTAAATGGCTATTGTGATTCTAAGTATTTGTGCTTTCTCTGACTCCTTCCCGTGGATATATTTGAAATAGGCCTGAGTGGTAGAACTTTTCTCTGACACCCATGATTTTGGGTGCTCACAAATTTAAGTTGGTACTTATTAGTAGTAGTATTTACCAGCGGGTTGGTGATATTTCTTTGATGGTTAATCAGAAAGCAAAGCAAAAACATGTTATAGAAAACCAAATACAGAAAAAACCCTACAGTTAAACCTTCTCAACAAAATTACCTTTGCTGCAGGTATTTCGTAATATATACCATTACAGAAGGCTTGCTTTAATTCATGTGGAATTACTAAATGCACATTTCAGAGTAGAAGTGGTTAAGAAATATCAAGCACTCATTCAACTGAAGTAGCTGGAAAAAACTTTGTGCTGCTTGTACTGAGGATAAAAAAATCTCTCTTCTGAATAGCACCCAGATTAAAAATCACATTCTTGATTGAATCAATAGGTAGTGTTCTTGAATGTGCTATAGTTAATTTTTTCCTGAAAACAAAAAAAATCTGCTTCGAGGTACAGAACACTTTCAAACACTGATTTTCAAACACAGTGAAAATGTTTTGATTTTTTTTTTCTGAAAGACAATTGGTAGTTCGGGATGTATTTCCTAGTATTCTAGAAGTTTTCAGTGTACTTGTGTATGTGTATGTTAAGTCCTGATTCTTCAATGCATGATAATGATCAATAACAGTAATGATAAAGTGGACTGCAAAGTCTATCCTTTCTTTTTCATATGTTGGTTCTCTCAAAATGCCACGTAATTCCAGTTTCAAAGCCCTCTCGTAGGTTCTTTTTTCATGTTATTTACACAGGTAATTAAAAGAGTTTTAAAAGAACACTATCTCCAGAAAAGAAGGGCTTGTGATTTTTCAGAAGTCACACGTCTGAGCCAAGTGTCAGGAAACTTCTGTTTTATTTCCTATAAAAGCAGTACATTCTTGAAAGGATTTCTGCAAGGAAGAGGCAGCCAGCAGCCATAGGTGGCTGGGCTCTCTTAAAAGCCTGGGTCCGGTGAGGGTATTAAACACTTGGAAACAGAGCCCTGAGTTCTCCAGATCATCCCTCACTTGGGCCTGGACCCCTGAGATATTTTAGCGGCTCACCCCCCTGAGTTGTGTTTTTCTGGATACGTGACTATTTCTTGATTTTGACAAAATTTGGGCTTGCGTTTTGTTCCTGTGAAGCCACTGTGAGACTGAGAGCTGGGTAGGTATCCCAGGGCGGGAGGCATCATCCTATGCCTGTCTTGCTCTTGTGGATTTCTCTTGGCATTTGCTGGTGGCCTCTGTCTGAGAGCAGATTCAGAGTCATGAGGACTGCTGGTCTGACTCAGTTCTTACCTTCTTTGAAGGCAGTGACCATCATGTAATAACATACAACTTGGTCTGCATCCAGCAGTCTCACCATGAAACCAGGCTTTAATTTAGATAGTAGGAATTTCAAGCCCTCAGCGTGTTACAGGAGCTGACGCTCGAAGACCAGTGTACCTTTGTTCCCATCTGTGTCTGCATGCCGTTTTTTACTTCGTTTGAAGGCTCTGTGCTTTGAATTATGAGATTGAGGTTCCTGAGGTGTAGGGAGAGTTATTCTCAAAGGCTAACATTAGTCTAGGGAGGCTGCTCCTAACTAAATCTAGTTGCTCTGGCTCATCCTCTGAAGGAGCCTATCACTCCCCTAACATTAGTCTAGGGAGGCTGCTCCTAACTAAATCTGGTTGCTCTGGCTCATCCTCTGAAGGAGCCTATCACTCCCCTGACAGGGGGAGCCTTGGGAGACCTACTCCTATGACAGCAAAGTAACCAGATGAATGCCCACCTTGGGTAGTAGTACTTGTTCCAAGAAATAACTTTGTTGGAAGAGTAACCTGTGTATAGCAACAGGCTGACTTGTTATTATATGGCAAAAAATGCCTTAAAAGTGCTGTTTATATGAACCTTCTCTTTTACAACTATTTTCTGCCCTATAAAAGACCCAGAAATCCTGCCACTTCTAATGATCCAAGACACTGAGAGGGGAGGTGGGATGTGATTGTCTATCCATCAAAATGTTGCCAGCCTGGACACACAAAAAAGGAAGTATTAAAGCAAGTTTGGCTCCCAGATGGTTTGAATTTTGCTGGGAAGTCAAAGCTCCCCCTTGGCACCAGAGTCAGCACATCACCGGCTGGATATAGGAAGTTAATAATTCATTTGCGTTTATGATAAACCTTTCCTGTCCAGAGTCTCAAAGCATTTTGTGATGAGGGATTAATTCAGCCTTACAATAAACAGGATCTACTATTTTCCAGCTGGGGAAACTGAGGAACAGTGAGGCAATGCACAGGAATGTACAGGATGTCTCTTGCAGATAAGGGAGGAACAAAGGTTCTCCTGCTTGCTCCTGGGCTCCACTGCTTTACCTGCTGGGAGGGACAAAGTGTCCCAGCTATCAGCACAAAGTGTTCCTGGGAGGTAGCAGAGAGGCCCTAGTTTTTTATGTTTGACTTGAAACACCTGAAAGGGATTTGATTTGCACTTCCAAGAGCTGTGCACGCTGCTTCTTGGAAACCAAACTTTCTCCGTCATCTATTGCATCTGAAAATTTTGGACTAATTATCCTTCATGTTGCAGCATTCAGAACCGAGATTTGTGTCTGTTTTGGAAAAAGAGGGTCACTCAGGCATCTTGCTAATTAAAAAACAGGAGGTGAGAAGAGAGAGGCAATTAGGGTACCTTGTTTTGATTAGTTAAATAAACAGCACTGACAGGGTTTTCTCTGAGGGATACCTGCAGAAGTGTTGTAGTCTCATTGATATCAGATGGAGTCATCATTGGAACTGGAGTGACGGAAGCAGAGCTGATGTTGACGAATAACTATAGCAAAGATTGATTTTGGCCAGATCTTTCAGTCTTTACTCATCCATTCATGACAGTAGTTATTAAAATAATTTGGTACTGCTAGCATGAGTAAAGGCCATTTGTGTGTAGGAGCACTACAAACCTGGGCTTTAAACTTCCCATGCCAAAGTTGTGTTGCCTGTTCAGCTGATTCCAGCAGACTTCCTCACACCATGTGAATTTATTTTGCCAGTAAGGTGTGTGCCCTGGCCTTCCATACTACTGTAAAAACAAGACTCGGAAGCTGACTTCAAATACAAGCATTATAGGTAAATACAATTCTCTAGATTGCAACGCCCCATTTAATTGAATCCAAGCAGAATCTTTTAAGGTTCTTATTTTGCTTTCTGACCAGGTCTTTTTCTGGATGCAGTGACTGAGACACTTCACCAGAAGGGTCTGTGAGCTTATCCTTGATTGTGCATTGTTTGTACAAAGCAACGATGACTTCTGAATGGGGGCTGAAGACTGTGGCCAAGGACAGAGCATTGTGCTGTGCCTGGAGCTTTACTGGCTCTTCCACCCTGTTTCTTGCTAATCACAATGGCTTCCTACAAGACATTTATCAGCGAAGGCCACTGCCTGTAAAAAAGAGATCTATTGTCCTTTCTAAAAGCCAAAAGCACAATGTTATCTTTCCTCTCCCACAGAAGAGAGGCATTAGGAAATTCCTTGGTTTATTTTGTCCCTCCTTGTTCCTGGATGCTGTTGGAGCCCTTGTAAAAAGACAAGGCTTAAGTTTCCTTCTGAAGGTGGCAAAGTCATTGATGCATTGCATTGATGAGCTGGGTGTGCACTGATGTGTTGCATCCTGTAAGGAGCAGAGTGTTCTGGGTTGCTTCAGGATTGGGAGTCTGCAAAGCATTTTGCTGGTCTGGGAACTGAGTACTGGGGATTTTCCACAAGGAAGTATAGACCTGAGTGCTAAAGGTAGTGAAAAATTATTTGGGCAGTCAGTTCATGGCAGCAGTGGTGGTGCACTTACACTCATTTGTGACCATGTCCCTCCGAACCCCCTGAAATTTCTTTGAAGGCAGTGCCCTAATTCCCTTGTGGGAATAACTCAGGAAAGAGACTTCAAGGATTTGGCTTTGTAAAGTGAAATGCAGTTCCTAGCGAAGGATCCTCCAGCAGTTCGCCATTTCTGTGTCTGCAATAGCAGGGAGGACATGGAGGGAACCCTGGCTCAAGCTCTCCTGCCACAACTGTGGGTGACCACTTTCGCTGTGAGTGGTGTCAGGGATGTCACCAGCAGGAGAGTCACCTGATCTTGCTCATCCCCTGTTTGCACCACTTTGATGTGGTTTTGTCCTGCCCAGGAAATGGTGCTTTGGGGCCCACTGAGAGACACCTGTCAAATTCTGCCGCTTGAATGCATGATGCTTTGCAGCTCCCCTGGTAGATCTAAGGAGTTCAAGCTCCCCTTTTGGTTAGGCAGGTTAATACCATGCACATGCAGAAACTCTACAGACAGATAAAGGATTTTACTTTTTGCGAGTCACAGATTAACATCCAAACCATCCTCACTTAAGGAGTCATTCCCCGGGGTCAGAAGAACCATTTGTGTTAGCAAGAGAGGCAAGACCTCCTGAGGTGCTCCGAAATGATCCTGAGAAGAAATTGCTCTGCTCTTCCCAGGAGGGCCCACAGCATCTTGCAGGGTCAGCTGCATAAATTGTATGTTCTTCAGGGCAAGGACCTTGCCCTCTGATTTGTCTGGGAAGCATGTGTTCAGTGCTCTGTACCACAAATAATAAATAATTGCTGCGGCCGCAGGCTGGGCCTGGGATTATGAGTCATTTCTCCCTCCTGATTCATTTCTTGTTCTGAGATGCCAACGATGCAGTTTTACTGGAGTGTGTCAGCGCTGGTGTTAGCCCCCTGCTCTTCCCTTGCTCATGGTAAGGCAACCGTCATCTCCTGTCTACTACAGCATACTTTACAGCAACAAGGAAGGATATTAATAAGATTTCCAAAGGGCTTGCTGCCACTTTTGGTGGAAAGGTTTCCTACAAAGATTGTGCAGCAAAACTCCCACGAGACAGATGGAGAAAACCCTCCCACTGAGAAGAGCTGGTGCCATCCCATTTCATTGTCTCTGTGTCACTGTAACAGCCCTGTGTCACTGTAACAGCCCTGTGTCTCTGACATGCTGCTCTGTGCTGCTCTAGCTTGTGCTGCTCAGTGTAATTTCCTTGGTTGAACATCTTTATTTCAGATCTGTAACAAGGTATTAACTAGTTTCCTTGTGCCTAACTGTTAGCTGTTTGGGATTTAAGGAACAGTCTCCTTCCTGTTAAGGTCAGCTAGACTTGCTTTTCTGATTTGTTTCTGCAACACATCACATTTAAAAAAACCCAGAACCTTGTGTGCTGTATTTCCACCCCAGTTAAGGGCTCAGGATAAAAGCAGTGCACGTGACAAGAAAACCAGAAATGCACCTTGTCAGTGAGCAACAAGCACATTTAGCCCAGCAGCCAAGAAAAGAAAAAGGTCGATGTAGAGAGTCCCCGTGTTAGGCTATGAGGCCTGCAGTTGACTAGATGTGTTTTTCCTGGGCGAGCTGGCAGAGCTGGTATTGCTGCGAAGTTAGCTAGAAGTGCCCTTTGAAAGCAGTGGGCAGCCCCATCGTGTTTTCTTAGCATGTCTTCCTGCCATTTGGTCCTGGAGAGTGACCACATCTGCCCTGCTCCAGCCAACGTGCCTTGCCAGGGGAGACCCTTCCTCTCTGTGACTGGCTCCAGTGGGCTGTGGATCTGCTGGAGGCACCTTGTCAGGATGCACCTAGTGTCAGGGGTCAGGAGACTCAGGAGACAGACTGCCTTTTCTGGGTGTGTGCTCTTGAGAACGCTCCTTAAATACAATCAGGGCATCCTCAGTAAGTCTGTGGATATAAACAGGGCTGCTTTCTAAATGAAGAGCGGGGAAGAAAACCTTTAAAGCAAAAACCCCACAATGCTAATTGTGGAGGAGCTCCCACTAGATGTTAGGCAGCCTCAAGCCAATCCAGCAGCTGCCTTTGCAGACCTTGACCTTTGTTATTTTTATCTTCATTGAGTTCAGGGAGACAACACTTAAATGGAATTAGGAGACTGGGAGCTGGCTCTGTATTTGTAAGTGGATGCTCATCTGAAGGGCTGACCAACAGATATCTATACCTTCTATTGCTTATTCAAGCATCCTATATATATATATATTTACATAGTTGAATAAGCATAATACCTTAGTAAGTTTGACCAATGTATCAGTTTCATTATCCAGACCTAACTTTTAATATGGAGCAGTGATACTACTTGGTGTATTCAAGTAATAAATCCCTAACTACCATGTAAGGCATATTGAGGTTTTGTTTCATTTTGTTTTCAGATTGAACCTGGGAAGCTGATGTACATGAGTTGGCCTATTCTGAATCTTTGTCATCTTAGACAGCCCTGCTTATTGCCCGCTCATTTCACAGAGATCTATTTCAAATCAACTCATAAATTATTAATAGTACATGTGTAGGTCAGAGAGACACTAATCCTGACAATCACACCCTAATATTCTCTCTTTAGCATCAGAAATAAGAAAGGAGATGTGAATAATCAATATTCAACAACCAAGGTACATCTCATACAGATATGGTATATGCACTTCGAAAAAAACCCCAGGTCTTTGCAAAACCTGTCAGGCTGGCATTAATCTTGCATGATGAATAATGTGGCAATCTATGAATTTTTAACACCTTTAAAATGATAAAATTGTGGGATGTGATATCCAAAAGTAAATTTGTTCAAATTGGAGAATATTTTTGATCAAATGGAGATATTGAATAATGTGTATAAAAATATTTAAACATCAATTTAAATTGCACAGCAGGCAAGACAGTTCGGATGGGTTTGTGACTGGGAGCAGCTTTCCATCACAAATAATTTGCCTGAATATTTAATTATAACTCAGAGCTTAAGCAGTAAGTCTTCTGAGAAGAGACCTAACTCTGGAGGCTCTGAGCAGCTCCCAGGGCTGGTGGGCAGCTCTCGCCCTTTGGCCACTGGCGGCACAGGAGAGGCCATGTGGACCTGGCAGGCTCCTGGGCCGGGGAGCGTTGCCTTGCCTGGATCCTGCTGTGCCAAACCTCCTACAGAGGAACTCATTGAAACCAGAGTAGGATGCTTCCAGGGAGGATGTAATGCAGTGGCAGAAACAGAATTTATCCTTTGATTCACAGCAGGGCTGAACCCTGGAGGTATTGCACACACAGAGCTCCTGGCTATCTCAGTGCACTGTCAGCACTCACCAGCGAGCAGAATCAGGCCCTTGCTTAGCTGGAGAGTGCTTGGTGGGAGGGGGCGGATTTGGGTTTTCAGGCTGGAAAAAAATGAACCGCTAATGTATAGGAAATAATGGGATGGATGATTTCCTACCTGAAGTCAGTATGGATTTCTTGTTGACATTCATGGGGACAGGATCAAACTTTACATTTGAAGTCATGTTCCTCTGAGATTGCCTGACAAACACTGAACCAAAATGTTTCATTTAGAAACTGTCGAAAAGGAGTTACTAACCTTTTATATTTATTAAAATTGCTACATGCGTTCTTGTAAAGGGACTAAAGAGCAGCTGGACATTTTAATTTTCACTCTATGCAAAATAAAAATGACACTCAAGAACTTTACCTGTTTTTCAATCTTTCTAATGAAAACATTTTATTCCATTTTTATTGAACAAAAATAAAATGTGTTTGTTTCCCCAGATTTGAGGAGAATTAACATGTATCCAATTGTTAATATTTGATCCTTCTTTAATTATTTATGGTATCAAGGAATGAATCTGTCAAGTAAATAATGAAATGCGTACATGCAGCATATGTAATTAGGTTAGGTGCATAAATCCAAAGTGTTCACTTTATAGTTGTCAGTGCAAAATTTATTAATAATGAGAAATGCTAAGTGAAGAAAATCCCTAACTCATTAGTGTAGGTTAGAGCAGTTGCTGAAAAGGAAAGTTATCATGCCTCTCCTACTGTATTTCATCAGCTAAGAGTGTTAGTAAATCGCTACATGTTTTCCTCTTCTCTGCTTTAAATCTTTAATAGGAGTGGTCTTTAAGTTGTGCTGGGAAGGTGTACCATGTCACCACACCGCAAACAGACAGCTATCAAAGTAGAGGGTTTCTGCAGCTTTGTGTACTTTAAAGCCAGTGTTATATCCTGGTCTTGCTTTCCTTAGGACGCAGGAGCTCCTATAGATTAAAAGAGAAGAACTGCACTGTATTTATCTCCTGGTATTTTAGGGCTGAAGGTGATGAATGAATGCTTGTACACAAGAGCAAATGCGACTGTACTTTTGTCAGGGGGTAGGACACAGCCAGTGCAAGATGGTGGATGATGCAGTGTGCATTTGCTTGTGCTGTGTGTCACCTCCTGCACTACAGAAGGTCACATAGGCACAGTCTTCACACAGTGCGTGTTCCTCCTGTAACATTCATACATGCAAAAAAGTTCAGCATTAAAGAGGACCAAGTTTGTAGCCGGGTGTAATAATCATGATACCATCTATTTCAAGAGGAGTGGTGCATCTGAGTATTTCTTGGGCCATGGGTGGTTTGGTCCACACAATCACAATTTACTGCCAAGGCAGGTGCCCTGAGTGAGGAGCTGCATGGCTGTGCCTGGACCTAGGGCTATATGAGCCAAACTAATTGGCTTTAACAGCAGGGCTATGGCCCGCGTCATTGTTATCACCCCTTCAACTTAGCTTGCCATCACTTGATGGTTTCTGCTTTCTGCAGATTACGGAAAAAAAGTTTCTAGTTAATAAAAAACAAAACAAAATTAATCTGCAAGTTTTTGCCTCTTGGGGTTTGAGAAAAATATGTGAGAGAGATGAAACACCTGTTTGAGACAGAGAACTGTTATTGTGGGAGCACAAAGAACATTTCTCAATCCCAAAAGGTATTCTTCAGAGCTCTTTCTCTGGAAAAAGATTTGATTGTTAAATGTATACTTGAAACAATATTTCAATATAATTTTGAAGCTTATCATTAGCATGAGCACTTCATGGGGTAATTCTCTATATCCAAGGGTAGGCGTTCACCCCTTCTGACTTTCGCTGTTGAAAATTAGATATCTAGTCTGAATTAGTCGTCTGGGCTCCCTTCACAGACATTGAGATTCATCCCAGCCTGAAACTGGTGCTTGAGGCTAAGCCTAAGACATAGGAGGTGAATCACCCTCTGGAGACACCCTCTCTCTTCTTGGACTGCAGAAAGCTCAGGCTGGAAGCCTAACTTTTAGGCTGCTCAATGAGATAAGCTGAATCCCACACTATGCTTCTGTGCTGGATCTGACTTCCACTGGGGAGTTTAGTGGGGAGCCCATCATGTGATGACCCTAAGGTAGCTAAAGCTCTTGGAGACTGACCACCTGACCACAGCAAAGTGTTTATGCTGGCTGTGCCTTATCTTTTCAAAGCATTAAAATATGGAGGACCGGATTTGCTGATCAGCAGAAGCTGACCTAATTCTGGGCTGTCACTGAAAGCCCCCAGTCTGAAGCTGCATATCTGTATCCCTCACTTCTGCTGGCCTCAGCATCCACACAGCACAGTGGGCAGCTGCTTTGAGAGCTGATTTGGCTCAGCACTAGTCTTTGAAGGTATCACAGGGTAAATTTTAATTTTTAGAGCTCTAGCTGACTACGCAGCCCCACAGTTGCTAGTGCTGGTGCAAGGGAGAGGAGAGGAAGGCAGAGGTTGTCAGCGTTGTGAGGTGGGAGGGTTGCTGCTGTTGGTGGTGATGCAAAATTAAACGAATTGTGAAATCAAACCCTGAGCAAAAGGATGTTGATAGCTATTCATTAAATTCTGCATCACACTGTTAGATTTTAATCACAACATTTCGGATCAGAATCACAAATCCTCTTATCTGCCGTAAGAGCTTCTTTCAAGCTTAACATTTTTATGCCCCATATAGGATGCAACAATATTCATCTCTGCTAGTCAAGCTTAGAAATGCATTAAACTGCCCAACCAGAAAATCGGGAACAGGCACTTAGTGATGCAAAATGGTCATTCTGCAACCTAATGCCTAAGGGAGAGATCAGTCATCACAGACTCCCACTTCTGCCTGAAAAGACCAATTAGGTGACTCTGCCTATTCAACTATCAATACAGGATTGCTCCCAACAGGATATTCCCCTGTGCTTTACCCACTCTAATTTTAAATTACTCAAGTGCCAAGACTTCTATCACTTCCCTGGGGTGACCGTTACACAATTGAAGGCCTCACTGTGAGGAAATGTTTCCTGATATTCTGTCACAATTTTCCTATACTTAGACTCACACCATTTTACCTAGTTGCATGTTCTTGAACAGCTCTACCTTCTTTCATAGCCGTGTCATTGAAAAATATAAGGAGAGCTAGCACCATCCCAACCCCCAATCCCCCTCACCCTCCCCA
>NW_010395030.1:11443-12974 GCF_000710305.1 Buceros rhinoceros silvestris
TAGACATTAAACACGTAAAGGAAAAGTTTAGTTATTTCAGCCACTGGTATCATTATTGGTGCTGTTCTGGTGCTGAGGTGTCGTGATCATTCAGCTTCAAACAAAGCTTGTCCAAAAGGAACTGGTTTATGTGTGTATCCTTTGATGAAGGATGATAAAGGGTGTTACATACTTTTGTGGAAAGAGGAATTCACTACTGACACATAATAATGAACAATTAGGATGAAACTTCTCAGAGGAAGAGCTTAAGGCTTACTTTGTATTTCTGAGTTTTGGTATGCTAGAGTCCAGTGGGTTCTGGCTGGCTTGGGCAAGAGGTAGCAGCTTTGTGCTACAGCCCAAGTGGCCCCCAGGCATGCTCCGTTGCTCTTGCTCCAGGGAATAAGGCTTGGGTGCATCTTGTATAGCAGGAAAAGACTTGTCTCCAAGCATCTTGGGCAAATGAATGGCAGTTCCTCCTCACCAGTCTTTTTATGCTCAGTAAAGAAATGGGCAACAATACTATGTTGCCGTTCTTTTCATCTGAATCAAGCCACACCGAATTTTGGATTGTGTCTGTTCAAGGTGAGCTTTCCCAAGGTCATTGCAGGACCTTTCAGCCTGCTTTAGGCAGGATTTCTTTTTGAATATTTTCCCCACACAGTGCATGTCGTATAGGCAAACCCTTCATCCGTTTTATCAGACAAGCAGAACTGAGTCTGATATCTTTTAAAAAAAGATACAGTTCTCTGATTAACTGAAGAGTAATAGCATGAAATTCTAGTCTCCAATAAGTAACATATTGATGCTTATGTCTAATTTAATCAGCATCAGGGGGGTCGGGGTGCCCATTCCTTCACCATCAGTTATGCAGCAGTTCAAGGTGATAAATCCTATCTGCGGAATGATATTCCGTCGACATTTCTATAATATTAATTAGATCGCTGTGTCAGGCTGTAGGAAATTTGCTTAACATTCATTAGAAATTTCTTATAGATAGGCATCCCTCCCTCCTTCTCCCCCCCTGCTTTCTTTCTCCAGTGATTGACAGATGAGGTCAAGCTGGAGACAGCCCCCCCTCCTTCCCCATGCCTGAGGAGTCAGGTCACCGGACTCCATAATGCATGGGGAGTGGGAAGGAGGATTATGCCTTGAAGAGATATCCTATTAAATTGCACAAAAGCTCATCTGCCTCCAGGCTCCATCGCCAGGTCTCCTCGGCCCACAGCCGGCATGCAGAACGCAGGCGAGTGTACGATGCAAAAGCCATTTGCATTACCCTGCAGTCATTTTTATATGTGGAGGTAATGAAGTTGTCAGCAGAGCCCCGAGTGTGGCAGAGCCTGATATTCAAATAGACCTGCCAGCTCTTCCCTCCTCACTGCTGCCCTCCACCCCTACTCTCCCCCCGTCCCCACAGCTGATCTACTGACTCCCTGGATTACTGCTTCACTGGCTCCCCGACTCCGACTGTGCCTGCACTCTTGCCCTTGTCATACGCTTTTGTTTCCAAGTCAGGGAATAGGCAGCTGCGGCTGCCTCGCCACATCTG
>NW_010395030.1:13070-17577 GCF_000710305.1 Buceros rhinoceros silvestris
CCCGCACTCCTGGTTTGGCCCACGCGCACCCACGCTGCCTGCACACACGAGGTGTCCTGGGCTGACTGGTAATGAGTGGCGAGTGCCCCGGACAGTCATGCCATGGCCCTGCCCGCAGAAAGGCTGCAGCATCGGTCCTGGTGAATTTGCAGGGAGAGCTCCCCAGGTTAATCTGGGGCATTTTGTTGTGGGCAAGTGGAAGAGAATGGTTTCAAATTCAGGTAGATTTCTTAAGTGAGGTGGAGGTGAAAATTGCACGTTCATGTTTTGCATGCCTACCGTGCTCTCTTGCTGAGGAACGGCAGAGCGCGGTGCAAACTGTGTGCACAGCTGGGAGGCAGGCAGCAGCCAAATGATGCTCAGCCCTCATGTTTACCAGTGTCAAGGGGTTGTTGGCAAAGGGCATCGCAGACATAACTTGTCCTCATAAATGAAACCACAGGATCATAAATAACAAGGCAGTCAGAAATGGTCTCTCGTAATTTTAAAGTCAATTTTTTAGGAAAAAAAAATTTCCCTGTGGCAAAGCTGCTTGGTAAGCAAAAGTTCTGAGTCAGCCCCATTAGCCCTGGACACTAGCTTTTACTAAATATGGGGCTAGGCTGTCACCTGGTGTTAATTGGCATAAACCCACTGAAGCCAATGGCATGACAGTGGTTTATACCAGGATGAAGACGTGGCGGGGGGGGTGGATAATTAAAAGGAGGGCTGCCTTTTCTCTGCTTTCAGTAACTGGACCCACTGGTTACAGCCCTGCAGGAGCAAATGATAGCTTTTAGGCTTGATGGGCAGATGTTACGTGCTAGCTGGGCATTTGCAGGTTGTCAACTGTGCACTGAGAAACTAAATGCCACTTAAAAACATTCATCACCCTGGTAAATATTTAGCTGCCTCAATAGTCTCATTTTTGAATCAGCAACTCATTCATTATTTGCAGAAAAGGATAGTTTCTTTGCTCTTATGAAAATGATCAATGATCCTTTAGCACAAAAGGCCCGTGGGATTAATTTATTTTGTAAGCAGCATGTTAAAAAGACTGGTTCGAGCATTTATTAAAAACTTACAGGAGGATCAAAACCACGTAGGTTTCAGCAGCAGCTTCTTTTTGCCTTTGTTCGTACAATGAGATTTTGAAACATTCCCTAGAATCCCAGCAAGCTACAAATTTTCATGGCATGATACACCACTGTGCCACTGGAATTCATGTGTTTTCAGGAGCTCCTTTTTGAGCAACCCAAAATTTATTTAAGAAACCGAACTTTGTGTTTACACTACAACAGTTAGTCTACAAGTATTTCCAGTATACAGGGCTACCTCAAATGCACTAACCTGCAGATTAAAGGCTCCCTGAGTATAAATGGGCATGATGCACTGTAAATGATCCCACAAATGGAGGAGTCCCTAAGTGTGCATTGACTCGCTACACCATAACGTCTCCTACAGAGATTTTACAGCATCATATACCAATGATCCATGGATTAAGGACTCCCTAAGTGCACATTGACACGATAGACTGGAGCTGTTTTGGTCTACCGTGTCAATGATCCAGGGATAATGACAGTGTCTTGTCCACTGAGACTAGAGTTGTTGTGGTTCTTAGTGGAAGAGCCAAAACTGTCCCACTTAAGTCATATTAACCTTTTTGGGTGCTACAGAAACATGAATATACAATGTTCTCATCCTTCATACCAACTGAGGAATGTCTTTGGCAATGCACTTCTGTAGTCTGGGTGGCTTCTGTTTTTGTAAGTACGTGCATACACAGGTTCATATCAAAAACTGTGGACAAGTGCACTTTTATACATTTTACATGCGTCTATCTTTCTTCACACAGAGAAGGAATCCCACATTAAAACTTGTCACTGTCGTTGAGGGTACCAAGGCTCAAACTGAGGAAGAGTCATTCTCTGAGTCTTACACCGACTTCCGATGTAAAAGAGCAAAGCCCTTCCCAGTACAGAGCAGGATGGGAAGGGGAAATGAAGACCCAAACCATAATCTTCTGTGACTTGCATCTCAAAAAATGCCTCTCCAACTGTTGTAAACCTCCCCTTGAATAGATGGGAAAACTGGGATGTAACGAGTTTAAATAGTTTGGTGATCCTGTGACCACCGTGCAGCTGGGACAAAACCACAGTCTTTTCTAACATATCTCAACCCAACGGCAATGGTTTAACAGGTTGAAGGCAAGACCGTATAGTCCTTGTGCCATATCCATAAAGACTATGCAAGAGAAGAAGACTGGAATGCCTTCAGAGAAAGGTAATAAGAGTGCTAGGGAGTTTTTATCCTCCAGAAATAGTCTGTTGTTTGCAGCATCCTGGGTCGCTACACTCATCTTTAGCTACTCAACATTTAGAATTGCTGGGGCAGAGGAAAAGTTAAGGTGACAAAAAATCAGGTTCCCAGTTCAACTGCAGGGGAAGCAGAGTCAAAGAAAAATGCAATAGACTGAAGACAGAAAAAGGTTGCGTCAGGGCCATAATTATGTATCTACTCCGTGTGGCTGGCTTTATCAGATCCCATGCAAACATGCGCCCATGCAGGTGAAGTGATTCTGATGCCTAATCCATGCTCCATGTTGGGAATTTCCCTTCTGAACCTGCTAAAGCAGATACTTCAAAGGAGATTTTTGAGTTGGCTTTGCATTTTAAATCTTGGAGTTGCTTCCCCTCTGGAAGAAGGAATGACACAGATGACTGACAGAAAAGGCCAGGGCAAACACTGTGCGTGTGATGGGAGCATAAGGAAAAAATGGAAAAGGAGTAAGTCTGGAAAAGGGCAGTTGCCACGGATACAATGAGTGCTGTGTCTTTAGAAAGAAACATGGACACAATTTCAGCATACAGGTAGAGAGCTTTAGCAATTAAAACCAAACCAAAACAAAATTAAAAATTAAAGTTGGAGTCCCTCCACAGAGCTCACTCAGAAGAAACTCATAGTACTCTAGGGTAGTCTTCCAAAATGGGAATACTTCCTTGGAAATGCTCTTCACAAAACCTGTCTGTGGCTGCTTCACCGTCTACCTCCACAGAAATGCTTAAGCAGCCATCTCAGCTGTCTATTGATGATTAGGCTAGTCTTCAGGGATCCCAAATACTGGGGTGATGACCTTGTTGCATTTAGTGAGAAATCAGTGATCCAGATCTTACCTCCATTTTTAGCCAACCTCCCTCCTCACTCCTTCCCTCATAAACTCATGAAATTGAAATACCAAAAGAAAAAAAAACAAACCAAAAACCAACAGCAAATCTTCATTGTCTTTCACCACTGGTAAAAGGAAGGGAAATAGCCTAAAGTGTAAATTGTAATTGGTTAAACACATCCTCCAGAAAGGCATCTAACCTTGTTTCGAAGACAGCAAGAGACAGTAACTCCTACACTGCCCACAGCATTTACCACTTAAAAAGTAACTGTGTAATTGTTTTGATAAACTAACCAAAATGAGTCTCTCTGAGCCTCTCTTGCTCTGAAGGCATTTTTGCCAGTCTCTAGTGTATATAGAAATGTACCAAAAATCTCACCCAAGCTGACTGAAATCCAAGGATTCACTATTTTAAGTTCAACGGGGCTGGGGTAAAACACAACAAATGGCACCTTTTCCTGTTCAGAAAGATTAAGAGTGTGGGTAGCAGGAAGACATAGCTCTAAGTTTCTATTTTCTCCCCAGGTTTCTGGGCTTTTTACATTTTTTTAGCTGTGGATAGTTATCTGTGCTATGTCTACCTGAACAAGTAGTGCTGCCCAATAGGAGTGGATGTGCCAGATCAAAGAGTCAGCACTGAGGACTTGACGTACATGCTTTACACTCTTTGGGGTTTTAGTGAAGATGGGCTCTAGCCTGACTCCCAGGACTGAACACCTATTAGCAGCTGAAGTGTATCCTGCAGCTTATCTTCTGTTTTCCTCCAACAGTAATTCAGTGATGAGGACTGTTCTGTAGCATGAACCAATATGAAATAAATAGGGTCAATAAAGAGACTTTTGCTTCTGCACTAATCCGTAACTAGGCCTCTGCTACAACCTAAAATGCTGTCATAGATGAGCCCTGTAAGTGTCACACAGCCATGTTGCAGCCGAATCTCAGCACAAGCTCCATGATTTTATCTCAGTACAGTGCATAATCTATATTGCTTAGCACAGCTCACAACTACTTCTGCTCAGAGAAAACCAGCACACACAAACCACCATCTCTGCACCTCTGGGCGAATGATGCACCAGCAAACCCCTCTGGATCATAGCATCCCAAGCACCTATTTGCTTTCCACCTTGATCTGCCATGGTTTTAGCCTTCTGCCATAATCCAGAGACTTTATTCTCAGTAAGAGATCTCTGAATACACACACACACAGATCCATATAATTTTACAGCAAATTCCTAGTTTTCAAAATAGGTCCCTGCAGAGATGCTGGTATGTTTTCAGTAGCACCACTTAATGTTTGAACAGGGCTGAATCTGCCCTCATCAGTAGCTGTGGGACACACTGGGGACAGCTACTGTCTGTTTC
>NW_010395030.1:17661-19867 GCF_000710305.1 Buceros rhinoceros silvestris
GATGCTCCTAGCTGTACTGCACACTTCAGTCAGTTTGGGGAGAATACTGATTTTTTTTTTTTTCCTTTTCAGTGTTTATGGGTAACAACCATAGAATCACAGAATTATTTTGGTTGGAAGAGAACTTCAAGAGCATCAAATCCAGCTGTCAACCCTGCACTGCCAAGTAACCACTAAACCATATGTCTCAGCACCACATCTACATGTCCTTTAAGTATCTCCGGGGTTGGTGACTACACCACTTCCCTGGGAGTCTGTTTGAATGCTTCACAATCCTTTCACTGAAGAATTTTTTCCCAGTATCCAAACTAAATCTCACCTGGTGGGACTTGAGGACATTTCCTCTCATCCTGCTGCTTGTTACTTGAGAAACGAGACCCACCACCACCTCACTACAACCTCCTTTCAGGTAGTTGTAGAGAGTAATAAGGTCTCCCCTGAGCCTCCTTTTCTCCAGGCTAAACAAGTCCAATTCCCTCAGCTGCTCCTCATAAGACTTGTGCTCTAGACCCTTCACCAGCTTCTTTGCTCTTATCTGGACATGCTCCAGCACCTCAAATGATGGAAAGAGGCTTGGTGAGCACTTCCACCAGTTCCCTCAATACCCTTGGGTGGATCCCATCCAGCCCCATAGACTTGTCCCCCTTGGATTATGGGGACTTTATTCTGCTCTCTGTCCCTGTCTTCCAGCTGAGGGAGCTGGGTACCTGGAGAGAAACTGGCCTGCCTAGGACTAAGACTGAGGCAAAGAAGACACTCAGTACCTCAGTCTTTTCCTCATTCTTGGTCACTATGTTTATGCCCCCATCTAGTAAAAGATGGAGATTCTCCTTATTTTGTTGTGAAAGTATTTATAGAAACATTTTTTATTGTCTTGTATGGCAGTGGCCAGATTAAGTTCTAGCTGGGCTTTGGCCTGTCTAATCTTCTCCCTGCACAGTCTCACAAGATCTTTGTAGTCTTCCTGAGTGGTCTGCCCCTTCTTCCACAGGCCAAAGATCTTCATTTTCTTCCTGAGTTCCAGCCAAAGCTCTCTGTTTAGCCAGGCTGGTCTTCTACCCCACTGGCTCATCTTACAGTACACAGGGACAGCCTGCTTTTGTGCCTTAAATATTCCTTCCTGATGAGTGTCCAGCCTTCCTGGACACCTTTGTTCTTCAGGACTGCCTCCCAAGGGACTCTGCCAACTAGTTTCCTAAATAGGCTGCCTTCCAGAAGTCCAAGGTGGCAGTTCTACTGACCCCCCTCCCTACTTCCTCAAGAACTGAAAACTCTACCATCTCATTACTATGGCCAAGATGGCCTCCAACCTTCACATGAGTCCTTCTCTGTGAACAACAGGTCTAGCAGGGAGCATTTCCTTTTGGCTCTCCTCACGGCTTGGTACTCCATCCTCTACCTCCACTGGGATGTCAGACCACAGGAACTTGCTAGCACGCCATCCCACAAACATTGATGTGCCGTTCCCAGGATTATCTCCAGTGAGCCTGTTTCCATCCCTTTCCTTCTTCAAATCTAGTTTGAAGGTCTTTCAATGACCCCTGCCAACTCCTGCACGAAGATCCTCTTCCCCCTTTGAGACGGGTGTACCCTGTCTGTCTCCAGCAGGCCTGCTGTCATGTAAATCAACCCATGATCAAAAAACCCAAAGCCTTGCTGGTGACACCAGACTCAGAGACAGGTATTGATCTGGTGGGTCTTCCCGTTTATTCCCTCATCATTCCCTGCAACTAGAGGGATAGAGGAGAACACCACTTGTCCTCCTAATCCCTTGACCAATCATCCCAAGGCCCTGAAGTCTCTCTTGACTGCCCTCAGACTTTTTGTTGTGATTTCATCACTGCCTACCTGGAAAATCAATAACGGATGCTAGTCTGAGGGCTGTACCAGGGTAGGAAGGTTTCTTGCCACATCTTTAACTCAGGCCCCAGAGAGGCAGCAGACTTCCCTAAGAAGTGGGTCTGGACAGCAGATCGGGCCTTCTGTTCCTTCAGAAGGGAGTCATCTATAACAATGACCCATCCTTTCTTATTTGTGGAAGTAGCTTTGATGCAGGGTGTAGGCCAACTTAACCTTGGCAACACTTCCAAGCTACAAGAACCGTCGTCCTCATTGTTGGCCAGTTCCACTTGCAGGGCCTTGTACCCGTTAGGCAAGGGCACCTGGGAAGGTGATGGTGTTGTTGCTGAGGGGACATGCCTGCTGT
>NW_010395031.1:0-7339 GCF_000710305.1 Buceros rhinoceros silvestris
GTTCCCTGGTCCGGGCTGGGGCAGTGGGGTGGGCTGGGGCTGCCAGACCCTGCCCAGCCAGCCCCACGGGGAGCCCCAGGCCACGAGGGAGCTATCCCGCGCTCGCTGCGCCCCGAAACGTGTAAGAACAGACAACCAAATTATAAAATCAGGTTTGTCCTGAAGTGTTAAAGGACCATGGCCATCCTAACTCATACGTAATATGATTTCCGACTGCACGCGCCAAGTTTGCTGGCAGAATACCTCAGTGCTTTGCAGAGATACGACTATACCTGGGTTTCCTTTAACATTTCGAATATAAGAAATGGGATTCGATGCACTGGGCATGTACCTTCCTTACCAATATTTAAAGGTATAAAATACTGTCTATGGTGTTAGGAGCAGAAACATATATTACTGAGCTAATAAATAAGTTGCCTGGGCTCAGTAATGCATTTTAATCAAGAACGGATCTGACTAAAAGCTTCCTTTTAACTCTACAGGTAATTGAAGAATTTCACAAGAAAAGAATGACCTCTTACTGTGTTTTTCCTTTGCTTCTGTCAAGAGGAGAGATTCAAATGCTTCTTTCTAACTTCCCCAATCCTTTTTACTCGTTAGTCCTTCAATTTAAATGCAATCATTTAAAACAGTTTGGTGGAAATCCCTCTACAGTCACAATGATTTATCAGAGTTGTTGCTTCACAGTTGACAGGTCAATCTATAGATACACTTGAGGATGATAATACTTAGAAAGCTCTCAGCAAAATGTCATTTAAAAATAGGGGTTCGTTGCATATAATTTGAATGTGAATGTAGTGCTTGCTGAACATCCCTGACAGTCAGTCCGGGAAGATGAAGTTTGACTTTCTCCACAGAGAAGCACTCGATTGCAAAATCTGCAAGTGGAGCCTTGCTCCAAGACCAGTCTGGAAAGAGGCAGGTATTTAGTCTCTACAGATGTGTAGCAGTCCTTGGATGTGCTATGAGAACCAATATGAGAGTCAATTAGCTCCCATTTATACTGTGGCGCCGTCATGTGCAAACACAACTTGCTTGAACTGGGTTGTGGCTGCACACTAATTTCTCACAGGCAAGTGAACAATCATGATTATCAGCTGCTGCTGAGCTAGGCTAGAGTGGTACCAGAGGTCTGAGAAGGCTTTGAAAAGCCTCGTTAATTAACCTCATGGTAAAAAGGCCTTTCTATAAATTCACGCAAATCCAAACTGGCAAATACAATTTTAGCAAAAATGGGAAATAAGACTAGCGCAGTTCCTCTACACCTTCTCCTTTTCCAGAATTTTAACCATTTAAGAAAATACCGTACATACGTTACGTTTCATTTGCAAGCTGTAGCCCATCCAGCTTATCCAAAAAATACTACTCAGCTCTGATATTTTTGCTTCTTTAACAACAATTTCATAAGTCCCAAAGGCTCAAGTTCATTAACATTGCTCCTTAGAATGACATTCTCCTTCTTTGGCAGTAGTGCCGAAGTACTTCTAAAAGTAAATTAAGTACAATTTTACTAACAATGACAAGGTGAAGCAGAAGTGCTTGATCGCAGGCTATTTTTTTTCTTTCTTTTTTTTTCTTTCACCCTTTTGTGAAAATTGGTACTATACCTGACACAATATCGGGTCATTTTGATGAATGCTTGTGAATTTTCTGCTTCAAGAGTATGATACTCAGTTCAAGACTTTATATTCTCATTTACGTTCAAATGTTTATTGTATAAATTCACTATTGAGGTTATTATAGGACTACTGATTTTTTCTATCTACATGTTTTTTCTATCTCTTCTCTCATTAAAGAAGTGCATTTACACATATGCAAGACTAAGAAAATGGAGAGTGAAACTCAAACTTGTGGAGAATATTCAGATCAGAAACTCCATTCATCAGCCACAAATATTTTCATTTTCCTTTTTCTTTTCTTCCACTTGTATTTTTGCACAATGCCCAAGAACTTCATGCTCTGGTGGTTTTTTTTTTTGACTGAAGAAAAAAAAAATTCTTCTAGGCATAAACATTGTTCACCATCAGAGAAGGACCTGTGGGTGATGTGAAGGTTGGAGGCTATCTGGCCACAGTGACCATGAGATTATAGAGTTTTCAATTCTTGCGGCAGTAGGGAGAGGGCTCAGTAAAAACTGCCACCTTGGACTTCCGGAGGGCAGACTTTGACCTTTTCAGGAGACTGGCTGGCAGGGTTCCTTGGGAGACAATCCTAAGGGACAGAGGAGTCCAGGAAGGCTGGACAATCCTCAAGAGAGAAATCTTCAAAGCCCGGAAGCAGACAGTCCTGGTGAGCCGTAAGACAAGCCGATGTGGTAGAAGACCGGCCGGGCTGACCAGGGAGCTTTGGCTGCAGCTCAGGAAGTAAAGGAAACTCTGTGGCCTAGGGAAGAAGGGGCAGGTCACTCAGGGTGACTATAAGGGTTTTAGGAGACTATGCAGGGAGAAGGAAACAAATCACTTCATGTATGAATTGGACATTGGACATTCCCTTGATTCAACAGGCATTTCTGTCCAAGGGTAAGTAGAATTGATTATTAATAACGGATTATAATCCTAATAGAAATAGCATAAAGATATGGTGAAGAATACTTCAAAAATGTTAAACAGACTATTTCACTGAAGCCTGCATTGTAGGCACAGCTGTGTTGAACTCAGGTTATTGTGACAACCTGGTGTTGTCCTCAAACATTTCCAACAGGCTTTCTGGGAGAGAAAATTTAAAATACTCTGGCCTTGGGAAGAAGTCCCTAGTGGTCCCTAAGTCTTATAAATTAGAAATGAGAACTAGACACCTAAATATCTGTGAGGACAGGGACCTAAACATTTAAGCATTTACTGCATCTGACAGTATAAGCCAAAAGATGTCTAATGATAGCTATGAAAATGTAATTAAGCACTACTTCACAGAGTGCTTGAGTCTATGCGTGAGGCAAAGTTGATTGCCTTTGTAAATATGGTTGTGAGTGCTGTAACTGAGAGGTTATTTTGTCATTTTTTAGTAGAAGGGTTTTAATACAGGATACATCACTGCGCAATAAATAATTCCTTTTGGCATTTATTTTTATTTTATTTCAGTTACTTAAAGGCCTTTTTTATTTAGGATTCAGTGTACATTTTTCTCCAGAATTAAGCACACTAAAAATCAAATCTAAAGTAGGCATTTCACAGCACCGCTTTATATGTATGACTTTCTAATAAATCTTCGATTTTACAAACATTTTAGCAACAAAAAATGCAGAAAAAAGGCATAACACTATTAATCACAAGTACTGCTTCATGAGGAAGCCCAGGACAAGATTTTGTGCAGTTTGCAGCAGTATTTGTTTTCCCAGGAGGTAAGCTGGTCACCAAGTTAGTAAGTACTTATCAGTAAATAAGCTTTCAGGTTTCTTACTGTATTTAGAGTGTTGACTTTCAATTTTGCTTGAATAGATTATAAAACTAATTCTAAGATGAAAAACAGACTTTTTAATCAGCTGTTACAAAAAAACCCATATGCAGTCTTGAATAACAGTTATGAAAGATGGAAAGAAATTATCTCTTTATTTTCAATACCAACAGAATCTCATTTTGCATTTATACCATGTGATTTTTGTTAAATGAGGGAGTTGCCACAAATTAGATCAGATGAAGTCTGTAACATAGCCACAAACCCTGTTTGCTTCAAAGCAATAATTTTAAAGGATAATTTTCACACGAAGAGCTTTTATGTATTTTTTCTGACTGTTTATTCATTTTGATTATAAAATAATTAAAAGATAACACGAGTATCAGAAGCTTACATAGCCAAGGAACTGGTGTTAATACGGGATGGGTCATGGATTGTGGGTAGAATAAGTAATAGCAATTTTTTTTTTTTTCCAGGAAGGGAAGTGTTTTTCTAAATTGAGATTGACTTTTACCAGCACCTCTCTTACCTAGCTTAGTAAAGCTGCAAAGGAAGTTCTGGAGTATCACAAATGACCTAGCGAAGCAAGAATGCAATATGAACCATTGAAAAATGCGTGCATGATTTTGCAGGATTTTTAAAAAAATATTAATCCAGAATGTTAAATTTTCTTCTACATTTTTGGACGTTTCTTCACCAGGAATTCAATTACGTATCTGAAGGTGAGGATTTCTTTTCATACAAGATTTGGTCATCCTTTAATATTTATTATTTTGCGGATATTATGAAAATGGTGGATAAAATCAAATTTTGATCCAAAATCTTAGTTGATCCCAAATTTTGATCCAAATCTTAGTTGACAATAAGCAGCCATCTCAGCGGGACTAGCAATGAGTCTGTCTTTGAACATGCAACTAAAAAAAATCAGTACATTTAAGTGGAACCAGAGCATCGATATTTCTCTGAGGATAGATAATCGGTCACCCAGAATGGCTAAACTAAGTCTCTGAGCATATTTTAGAGTTTATTACTAAGCCAATAGTTGGCTGAAATGGACTTTTAATAGTCTTCAAAAATGGCATTAAAATATATTGTTTTTCCTAAAACATAACATCTAACTGAAGGCCTCCCTAGTACTTGAGTTAATCAGCCCCAGCTTTTGACAAACAACTGATCAAATAGTTTTGATTACAAACACAGGATAAAAGGTTTTCCATGAGTGACTATAAACTAAGTGATACTTGCTTTCTGGAACAAGAATGGAATCGCAAGAGTCGAAAGTTAATTCAGCATTATTGATCGTGAACATATTCGCTTCATCCTTAAGTAAAAAAAAAGTATATGCTATGTATTTTTTATATATATATATACTTGATATTTTTCAGAATTTACGGAGAGTGTTGAATGGAGTTTCTGCAGTGTTACAGGCGTCAACATGACCTTATTATATGCCCTGATCTGCATCTGAGCTTAGAACACACATGTATTGTTGCTCTAATCAGCGAGAAGAATTTGGGATGCATGTGATTAGACAAAGCATCACAAACCAATCTCTCGGCTATTTGGCTGTTGTGAGGTGACAAATATTTTTACTGTGACATTTATAAGCCTCATTAGAAAACCTCTCCATGATTAGAATAATTGTTCTGGGACAGAAGTGTATAGAAGCTTTCTTTTCTGTTTATTAACATCATGGAATAACTTTATTGAAAGAATGCAATACATTCTTGCTCTAGTGTCTTACCTTGATTTGTGCTTCAGAAGTTTAAATACTTAAGATAGGTTTGTGATTAGATTAGCTTCCTGGAGACATGCTCTGTCTCGAAACAGAACTCTGCTTGTGGGGAAAAAAAGATCCATAAGCAGAACGATAGCAAACTTTCCGTAAAATACTGCAGAAAGCAGGGAATTTTTAGTGGAGGCTCTCAGGACTTTGTAACAGCAGCATTGTGAAGAGATATACACACATTATATATGTATTTATAGACATGTGTGCATGTAGATGGGTGTACCAGCTAGTGTTTGCAGAACTGGGATGCAGATTTTACACTTAGCCCCAAAACCTCGGGTACTGCACATAAGGGACTGTGCCTGCTCATAAATTTAACCAAAACTGTTAAGAATTCCAGCACACAATCTTGCATACGATCTCGCTAGGTCTGTAAAGGGAAGTAGAACAGATTCACCACTTATTTAAAACAGTGCTCTGCTGTTGTCAAATTGCAGTAATGAGATTTTGGCTTCTCATACAGGCTGTCTGGAGTGACAGAAGCGTCAGTCATGAAATTTTCATCTCTGTCCTGATTCGCTACCTTCTGCATTGCTCTTAGGGAAGAAGAGTGATCACAACTTGGCTGTAAAGAGGAAAAATTATCTTCCCTCCATTTTCCCCTTGGGAACAGACAGAAGATGTGCTGGAATAAGTAGAGAGAAGCCGCTATACCGTCTCCCCACGTGGGTTTTAGAGACAGAGCAGACAATGGGAGGCTCTGTTGAGGAACGTATGAATCCCATTTTAAATTCTGCAATACTGTGCATATGATGGGGGAAAGGAAGGCACGTGCATGTGCAAACTGCTGTCTTCCCTAAAGCACCAGAATGTGAAAATAAAGTCTGCTTAAAAATGAGAGGCAGAGTAGGGAGACAGACACAAATTACCAGATTGTCTGTACTGGAAGAATCTAGCTGAAAGCTTGGGAAAAACTTGTGGGTGAGTGATAACAGGGTATTAATCAGAATGGTGATATTGGAGGAGAAACTACAGACTCTCCTCTCTAGCTGTAGAGCTGTAACTCTGCAATTTGATCTCAGTCAGGTTTTCTAGCAAGAACCCCTGTGGTGGGAGCTAAAATTGCATCACTGGAAGTTTGTGAGAGTTGGCACACATCAGGGATGACCAGAGGGAATTGAAAATGGGAATATGGACAAAGAAATATGATACCTCTCCCCTGAATAATCTGAGGACAATTTCATGCCTTTTCTGAGTCTGAGTAATGCTTTTTTATTCCTCAAGGCTGGCAATACTTCATTCTTTTCCCACTCACTTTGTTAGAGTAATAAACACTGATCATCACCAACAAAGCTAAAAAATACTTTTGGAAATATCAGACTGTACACAACTTCCCACCTACTCCATCTCATGTGAATACAAAAGGGTAGAATCCAGCTGTGAGACACCGCCTGTGTGGAGGGTATGCCCTGGTGCTTCACTTGGGGACAAGCCCCTTTCCTCAGGATCTGACTACGACCGTGTGCCTCGCTGCCTATAAAAAGACTTCCTCTAATCCATCATTGTCTCTGACCTGGTTTTCTTACCTAGTTTTATTCTGTTTTATTTTATTTAGCACTGTTATCTTCAGACAAGTACATTTCTTTTGATGTACTCTGGTATACCCGGAGATTCAAGTCCTTTATCTGTGTAAAGTACCACTGAAAGCATATATCCTTTCTACAGCTTATCCTTAATATCCTGTCCCTCTCTATCTGGTTACGAGTTATCTGTGAATTGTTGTTAAAGCCGAGAAGCAGTTGGGTTAGATTTGTATTAAATATACCACATTGCTGTCCTATAAACTAAGAAGTAAAAATAGGTAATTATCTGTCTTCTTAGTGTCCGTATTTTGAGGCACAGCTTTTAAGAGCTTGGAGGGAGACCAGGTATTTAAGAACATCCCAGCACATTGGTTTCTTGTGCCTGGTTGCTTCCCCCATGAGGTGGTACGAGCTATTTGGGGGCCTGGTGAGGTGAGGGAAACTGAGCATAACAGGCAAGTCCTGAATGTCAGTGTGGAGAAAGTATTGAGGGGAGAGGAACACCGGTGGGCTGAAGGCAACCAACCAAACTGACATTTAATGGAACAGTGCAAGGAAACAACATCAGTGGGAAGCATTTTATCTTTTGACTGGGATGACGGGGGTGGGGGCGAATGTGTGTGTGTGGGGGGGGTGG
>NW_010395032.1:0-758 GCF_000710305.1 Buceros rhinoceros silvestris
GGACCGGGAGGAGCTGTGTGGCCAGTCCGAGACGTGTACGCTCCCCTTCGAGCTCCTGCTGGCAACCCCGCTGCAGTTCTTTCGGGTCGAGGTGCTCCTGGAGGACATCAACGACCATTCGCCCGTGTTCCCAGAGGAACAAGTCACCTTTAAGATCCCGGAAACCAGCGCCCTGGGCTCACGTTTCCCCCTGGAGGGGGCTTGGGACCTGGATGTTGGCAGCAACAGCATCCAGGCTTACAGCATTGCTCCCGAGAACGAGTACTTTAGTGTCTCCTTTGGGAGTCGGATTAAGAACACGAAGTCCGTAGAACTGGTGTTGGAAAAGCCTCTAGACAGAGAGCAGCAGGAAGAGGAGGTTTTCATAATCGATGTTGGCAGCAACAGCATCCAGGCTTACAGCATTGCTCCCGAGAACGAGTACTTTAGTGTCTCCTTTGGGAGTTGGATTAAGAACACGAAGTCCGTAGAACTGGTGTTGGAAAAGCCTCTAGACAGAGAGCAGCAGGCAGAGGTGTTTTTCAGTCTCGTTGCTGCGGACGGGGGCTCTCCACCCAGGAGTGGGACCACTCAAATCCGCATTGTCGTTCTCGATGTAAATGACAACGCTCCGGTCTTCACACAGGATCTGTACATTGAGCAGGTTTTGGAAAATGCCCCGGTGGGCTCTGTGGTTCTCTGTGTGGTGGCAATGGATCGGGATGCTGGACCTAATGGGGACATCTCCTATCAGTTCAGCCAAGTGGTGGGTCAGAGCC
>NW_010395033.1:0-8337 GCF_000710305.1 Buceros rhinoceros silvestris
CCGGGGCCGCCGGTTGCCAGACTGAGCTGCGGCGGAGCGGGGGGAGCCCCCGGCCTGCGAGGGCTGCGTCAGCGGGCACAGCGCAGGGCTGCCCCGTTTCCCCGTTAGAGGTGCCTCGAGTGAGTGGGAACAGCGGGGCAGTGTCTCTGCCAGGCGTCGCTTCCACACTGAGGAGAAGGAGGTGCCCTCACGGAGTAACAGCACTGAAACGGAGATCCTTAGTGCCCCCTGTCCAGTGTCTGTCAAGAGACACCCCCTCCTCGGCAGGTGTCCTGCAGGAAAAGGGCGGAAGTAGCTGAAGAGTTCGGGGGGATTTGATGCCCGCTGCATGTTCTAATGGCTGTAACTATTCTTGTGCAGATCATATATTTGAAAAAGTAAATCCTGAGATGGAGAAGCTGGGATATGAGTGCAAATGCCTTGGAGGAGGAAAAATCGACCATAATAGCAAAGACAAGAAAATCAGGGTGTTTGGGCTCTCTACAGTAAGCGCATCTCTTGTATTCCTCCAAATCCTCTTGTCTCTGGGGTTTTAGCAAGGTGGTTGTGTGATCTTTATTTGCCAATAAAACTGTTGGTTGATAGTGACCAGCTGAGTAGTGAGTGTTGCTCTGTGCACGTGTTGAGGGAGAAGCGCAGACCTGGTTTGTGAGGTGCGTTTTTAGTAGGTGAAGATAAATGCAGTTTGGGGTAGCAGATGTACCTTCCAAGAGCAGGGAAACCACAGCACTTCTGTTGTCTGTTACTGTTCTGGGTAAGTTCAGTTTCTTTATGAAAGATTTGCTAAGTGATAAATATTTCTTGAATTTAGGAAATACAGAATCGCAGAACCATCTGGTTGGAAGAGACCTTTAAGATCATCTAGCCCAACCGTACCCCTGCACTGGCAGGGTCCCTAAACTGTGTCCCTCAGCGCCACATCCACACGGCTTTTAAACACCTCCAGGGATGGGGACTCCACCAGCGCCCTGGGCAGCCTGTGCCGATGCTTGGCAACCCTCTCTGTAAAGAATTTTTTCCTGCTATCTGCTCTGGGATGAAGTGTAGCTGCTTTGGTAGTAAAGGCTTTGAACATGGACAAGAAGAAAACGGTTCAATTGCATTATTTTTATAAAAAGGGGCTGTTGCTTCAGACCTGCTTACCTTAGTCATGTAAACCGTGAAGGCTGGGCCTTCAGTGTGTGAAGCTGTTCTAACTCTTGGTGCTGCTTTTGTTCCAAGATGACTCTTGCCATCTGGTATCCTAAGAAGAAGAAAAACTAAAAAAAGATCCCTTTAGGATTTGTATGGGGTGGGCAGACAGCGTATAATGTTTTTCTACTAAATCTTTGTAGGTCCTCATCCTAACTGCCATTTTAGCTGAGGCAAGAGCGATCTGCAGGTCCGTTGCTTTACAACAGACGGTATAAACCTGCAGTGTTTCTGACACAACCGCATTACCTGCTGGTTCTGAAGGGTTTGCATTTTATAATGAATCTGTAATTTTAACCTGTGCCGTTTAAATGCTGGCTTAATTTAGGCTGTTCCTCTTGGGGCAGAGTCAGTGATGAATAGGAGCACGTGTTCTGCTTGGTAACGCAATGCTGAGCACTTTTTCAGTCTTCCAAGTTAAATTCCATGTGAACTATTACTGGAAAAAGAGAGTAACCTGTAAATCCCAGGTTTTTATCAGTAGACCGCCCTGTTGTGTGGTAAAGGCTTTTTGACAGGTAAAAACTTACTTGTAGTTCTGAAATAGTAAATCAAGATAACTCCAGTCATACAAGGCAATGACAGAAAGGTGCCATCTACCACACCTGTCTTAAATTTCAGTTAAAGAGTAACAGTGTGGTCAGTGATTTAAGCAGGGTTAAAAATCACACGGGGCACTAGACCTTGCCTTAGGTTGGAGCAGCAGTATTTAAAATTGTGCCATTACCAGCTAAGGCAAGATTGCAGATAAATAAGCCACGAAGAGCGATTTCTGTAGTGGCTGGAATAGTTCTCAGATGTTCACACCCGTGGTGGCTTAGTCCCTTTTCTTCAGCTAAGCCGCACTGGCTGTTTGTGTGCTCAGGCACTGGAGTGGGTCAGTGCAATCTCTGTGGCTTAAAAAAGCAGTCAATAAATATGGTGGCTGAGAGGTGAGGAACACTTTAAACAAGTTTTCTGCTGGAGAAATTGTAATGTGAGAACTACAGCCTCTGTCACTTGAGATTGCTTGACCTTTCCTCATTTATTTTCTGCAAATCGGGGTGGGGGGAATTTGAGAGGACAGTAGAAAACTAAATCATTATATTGCAAGAATAACTTTTAGAACCTGCATTTGATTTGTACGGGAACTTCTTGAAGTGTCAAATCAACTGGATAATTTGTGTCCGCAAGACCTGCGTGGTTCTGTGGATGTATTTTATGTGTCTAATACGCTTTTGTTCTTTCTTGCAGGGCTACGGCAAAGCAGATCATTCAGTGACCGTAGAGATTCTGAAAAAAGCGTACCCAGAGTATGAGATCACGTGGTCAGATGACAAGAAATAAATCAGCTGCTTATGGTCAGAGGCAGCAGTTCAAAACCGGTAACTGTGAGCGGTACTTTGATAAATAAAATTGAATGTGTCTGCTGTGTATGTTACCATAAATCTGGAGTAACTGGTCTCTGCTGTAATTTACAATATGGTCGGTAAGCCACAGCTACAGCTTATTTTTCAGATCATCCCTTTGTGCAAAATCTGCAGTTCTAAGTCCTCCTCCTCTCCTTTGGACATGCCATCTAATGAACACATCATCTTACCTGCAGTTTGTTTTCATCCAGCCTGTCTCACTGATAAATCGTGGGGCACCTCAGGATTTTGCCATCGGCTGAAGCACCACAGACCAAACCTGTTCCCTGGTCTTCTGACTGCAGTGGTTTCCGTTTCCTTTATTTTCCATCGCTTTTTAGGCATTTCAACTTCCTTATCCACATTTACAAAAATCAGTTCTTCATCAGTGGTCTAAATCTGATTTACTCCATGGTTTTGAAATTCAGTGTTTGTGTTCAGTACAAGTAACTACCACGATCCCTTCTGTTCCTGTAGGACCTTTCCCTAGAGCAGACTGAGGGCAGCGTCAGATTTTGACAGTGCTTGTTCCATTCTGATTCCCTTGTGCTATTTTTATTCCCTGTGAGTATAATGATGCTTTTTCCTTTTTTATAGCAATAATTATCATTGGCTAACTCGCAGCCAGACCCAGTACACCTAGGCAGTGTGTGAATTAACTGACAGCCCCTGCTTTCTCCTCTTGTGGCGGGATGTTGCCACTTCATTTGGTGTGAAGTTACTTCCCCCATTTTCATTTTTGGTATCCTGCTGCCCTGCTCTTGAATGCTGTTACAGATTTCAAGGCAGTACCATTTGTTCTTACATTTTTCCTCCTTCTGCTGTGGTTCCTACCGCAGTTAGCTACCAGTATCTGGTGGTACATGGTGGCTTTTCAGGGTGCCTGTGACTATTAAAGTACAGTGTGAACTTTTCAAGGCTTTAGTCCAATTTCCAACACACAAAAATCCTGTTATGACCTTATTACACACTGTTCCGTGTCTTTGTTTGGATTAGCTGGGCAGAGAGGTATTTCTTCTCATCCTCAGACCTCTCAGTCCATCCCTCACTAGAGGTCCAGGTTATCTCCTGGCAGCAGGATCTCCTAAACCTGGTGCTCCTTCCCCTCATAGGCAGCGTGGACTCTCTAGGACTAGAGGAAGTGGCCTTGAGTTGCGCCAGAGGAGATTCAGGTTGGACATTGGGAAAAATCTCTTTACAGAGAGGGTTGCGAAGCCCTGGCCCAGGCTGCCCAGGGCAGTGCTGGAGTCCCCATCCCTGGAGGGCTTTAACAGACGTGTTGATGTGGTGCTGAGGGACAGGGGTTAGTGGTGACCCAGCAGTGCTGGGTTAACAGTTGAACTTTACAGGTCTCTTCTGACCAAAGTGATTCCATGACTTAAGAGATTTTGATTTCAGCCCATGATTAAATGCCTGTGTGCCTGGTAACCAAGAATAGCACACGAGTCAGTAATTCGCAAATTGGGCACTTCCCACGTTGATTTTCCTCACGGGTTTTTTCCTCTAAGCTTTAGTAAAATAACTGTAACGGATGTCATTGAGCTGGTGCCAGTATCCGAGGAGATTTTTTTTTTTAATGGCCTCATTTCCCAAAACTAGCAAATAACTTCTGGCTTCCCTTTGAAGACTAAGGCTAGTGCCTGTTAAAACAAACAAGCTTTTTAATTTAGTTTCCTGAGGTGTTTTATGACTGATTTTAATGTTTCTCTCCACAATACTTACAGGAAAGAGATAATTTAGACAGGATTTCTTATTGTATGACTCTTGGAAGAAGTGAGGGGATGGGGCGACGGGAGAAAAGAGGTGATGATTTGGAGTGACCTAATAAATTGAGTTACCAGCTGTTTCTTCATACAAGAAATTGGGCCTGATGTAGGGGTTTATTGTGTTACCAAAAGAAATACTCTGAGGGTCCTCCCAAGTCTGTGATTTTCTAGTGCAGTGTGGTTTGGGCAAATGCTAATTTCCCTGGCTATGGAGTAGTATGTACAGGTGTTACAAGGGATTGAAATTTTTATTCCAGATCATGAAGAGAAGCAGGGAACTGGTCACCGCTAAGATGGCGATCATGTGGCAAGCAGAGAAAGCTTTAATGATACAGATTAGGGAAAACAGTATATGGTGTTGAAACACCAACAGAACCACATGCCTATAGAACTAAGTGAATTCTGCTCCCTCTCAGCATGTATCTGCTGAGTTTTAAGAACAGAATAGAATTAATTTGGAATTATGGAAATCCTAATGCCAATTTTGCTGGTTTCACCTGAGAAAAACCAGCATCTGTAATTCCATCTGTAATTTTCAAATATTGCTGAATTCTACTGTGAGGGGTTTCCTGTCTTGCAGGTGTGCAATCGCTGAGAGATCGTGGCTCTAGCAGTCTTCACTTGAAGGTCCTAAAAAATCTGATTCGGTATTTGCATGGAGACGGGTATGTTTGAGCAATCTAAGAATAAAGTCAGGATGCTGAGCAAAGGAGTAGTACATTAAACCCAAGACAGTGAGTTTGATTGTGGAACATTTTCAAGAGGAAGCGTTACTGTAGAAGATTTGAAGTGCCTTTTTTTATTCTTTTGTTTATTCATTTTATTCATGCTTTGTTTCCAGCCTCCCAGTTTTGACCCAAAAGAACTGTTAACGCTACTTTATTGATCTGCCAAAGCTAAAACTTCCTTTTGTTCCTCATTCATCAGTAAGTTTCAGAGCTGATGCATAAAAATTCCAAAGCACAGTCACAGCCGTGGCACAACTGCTTTTTTCCTTCTGTCTCCTAGAAAAAAGCAACTCCAGTAGTTTCCAAAGCACCCCTTTAAAATAGCCTACTTACAGTTGGTTTTGAGACAACAGGAGTTAAGGCTCTGCTGTTAAGTACGGGAAATCCTCTATGATTATCTTAATAGCAACATGGACAAAATAGGAATCTTGCAGTTGACTTTCATAGCCTCCAGTGACGGGAACTTTACGCAATAATTGATTTAGGTCACTGCTGGACTAAGTTTCTTTCCATCCCCTTGGACTATTGTCTTTTTTCCCCAACAGTGAGTATCCTCACGCCCAGTTTACTGCACTGGCTGATGGTCTCCAAGTCTCTGTGTTTCCGCCAGGGCTCCCAGTGAATTATTGCCGCAGTAAAGTGGGGCATGATGATCCGCACTAGCTTTGAGGTGCCTGTTCGGAGCGGCGCAAGAGCTTTTTGACCAGTTGTAATTAAGACAAAACACACAATGGGTTTTTTTGTGTGTGAATTGTTGGTGATATGAAGTGTTCGTGACAGGGTTTTGTAGTTCTTTGGGTTTGTTTGTGGCTTTGGTAATTTCTTCAGCTGAAGACAAGAGTGACTTGGAGACAGGCTCTTCTGAACACTCGCTGCCCTGCCAAACTGCTGAGAAGACTGGAGAAGTGTGAGGGTTCAGTGGTACCCCCCAGCCAGGCTGGAAAGTGGGTGACAGTGTATGGGCAGTTAATTGCTGGAAAAATCTTGATAAACAGCCAGTGCAGCAATCCAGTTAGCAACCTGCTACAGCAGCGCAGCTTAGCTCTGCTCTCACTCGTCACCTACAGCTCAGCTCTGTCATCCTCCAGTTTCCTGGAGTGCATTTGTACATTTATGGGTTGGTTGTTTTAAGGAACCTCTCTTGTGTAGAACCTTTTAACTCAGCTTCTAAACCAGAAAAGTTTTATTGATTTCTAAAACCAGTATGGCTTTTCCCAATTACTTGCTAACATTTTCTTAGAGCAGTATGTCAAAATCTGTGCAAACTCACAGACCACACTAGTAAATATTTTGTGGTACATTTTTTTCAAAGGCTTGACTAAAAGTCAACCCGTGGAAACATTACAGGGACCGGAGAACTGCCAGCAGAATAAACACCCGCGGTAACTACAACCACACTCCCCTCTGGTGGCAAAGCGGCAGAGCAGGCAGGAAACAGTCCAGCCGGGAACCAAACCCCGGGGAACCCCGTCCTGCTCGGTATTTGGATGTACAGTTCTGGCACGGCCAAAGAACGGGGCAGGGGAGGACTGGGGACAGTGCATTGCTTCATTTTAAAATACACATAAATGACAATTAATTGGCATAAACAGATGGTGGCTTAAGCAGAACTCTCTTTTTCTATGCAAATCCAGAATCAGAAGAGTCCTTTGCTTCTAGTCAGACATCAGAGTTTGTCAAACCACAATAACTCAACAGAGGGGCAAAAAAAGCAAACAGAGATGAGGACCAAAACACTTCATCCATCGGGTATTTTTGAAGAGCAGTGGT
Source organism: Buceros rhinoceros silvestris (assembly GCF_000710305.1). Lineage (NCBI taxonomy): Eukaryota > Metazoa > Chordata > Aves > Bucerotiformes > Bucerotidae > Buceros > Buceros rhinoceros. Next base: position 6,844 of record NW_010395033.1, read on the forward strand.
TGCATTTTAACTGGAATCTTTAAAGGCTATTTCCATAATACACCGCTGCAGTCCTTTATCAATCGTTTTAACTATGCTGCTCTTAAAGACGTTTCTCTCCTCAATGAATTTCTCAAAGAGGTAGGTACCACCACCAACCCCAAAATAATAGACCTTGCTTGCCAAAAACACGCGGCCGTTTTTATCCAGGAGCTGAGAGAGCATATCGTGCAAAGCAGAGTAGTAGTCGGGGTTATAGATGGTCTCAGATGTGAGAATTATATCATACCTTGAAAAGGGTTTGTTGCTGCTTAACAGGAGCCGACTGACTTCAGACCACTCCCCAGAAAAAAATCTGCATTTCCTGAGCGCATCAGGGGAGCAGGTGGCTTTCCTGGGCCTCTTTGGAGGAGGTTTGCTAGTGTGTTTGTTGTCTCCATCGCCCCAGTTTGCACAGTTCGCTACCACGTTAGGCAGGGTTATTTTGTCGATCACTGTGCTGTTGTAGTCCTGAAAATGGACTTGTTCAGCGTTACCCCTTAAAGCCACTATTCCCAGCAGCCCGGCCCCGCAGCCGAGGTCCAGCACGGTCTTGTTGCCGAGCTGGATCCCAGCCGCAGAAAGGTAGTCCATGAGGTCAAAGGTGCACTCCCAGATTTTCAGCCCTCCCTCGTAGACTCCCGGGATGAGATCGGAGTGGGAAGAAACACTTTTAGACACGATGCCTTCTTCATCGGCGTCACCCACGCATGTCATCTCCACTAGAGACATCTTGACGTAACACAGGTCCGATACTGTTTCTATGACTTTATTTTCCAGTGTTTTGTTCAGATCTTCAGGAATATCGTGCTCCTTGGCAGCTTTAAGGCAGAGCTGTTTCTCTGGTGGTGTCTCATCTTGCTCCTTACCGGTACGCAGCCTTGGGCTGGAGTCTGCTCTGCCGTCACCAGCGTGCTTGCTCTTTTCTGTGGCTTCCTGCTGGGGTTTTGGAGAGCGCAGCAAGTCCGTCTTACCGTGAGTGTCTGGTTCATTGTTCTCATTTTCATCAATAATAAAATTAAATCGAAAATCCATTTTCTGGAATAATGGTAAAAAAAAAAGTCAGCTTAATTTATTCCAGCCAGAGTCACTCATCTTAGAGCAATGCTGATACAAAGGGGGTTTTTTTCTTCTTTTTTTCTTTTTTAGATGTTTTTGCGCAGTTATCGCTATGGGGACAAGTTTTGCAGGTAGAATATCAGCTGTTTTGCCAATGAATCAGGTGTATTACCTCTGGAAATACATAGTTTTACGTCTCATTAAACTGTCAACTATTAACACAGAGTCTAACTGTAGCAGCGTAACTTCATTTAAAACCCCCCCACCCCAAACCCTGTAAACATTTACACTGATGAAAAGCCGGTGTTACCGTGGCGCCACGTAGGCACGTGCAGGGAAATCGGGGAAAAACTCTTCGTTTCAGGCGTCAAGCGACGCAAGCCCGAGGCGCGCAGTGGCGGCGGAGGCGCCGCTCCC
>NW_010395034.1:0-7457 GCF_000710305.1 Buceros rhinoceros silvestris
AGAGCCCTGGCCCATGGGATTCCGCCAAGGGCGTCTTTGAAGAGGCCAGAGTTCGCTCTGAAGCCTGAAGCCCAGGGTTCTAATCCTACTTATTGCCCTGGTTCTTCCACACAGGATCCTGAACTCCACCATCTCATGGCCACTGCAGCCAAGGCTGCCCCCAGCCTTCACATCCCCAACCAGACCTTCTTCCTTCGTCAGTACAAGGTCCAGCAGCTCACCTCTCCTCATTGGCTCCTCCACCACCCGTGTCAAAAAGTCACCATCAGTCTCTGCAGGGGACTCCCGGACTGCAGGAGCCTCCTGGACTGTGTGTGCCCGGCTGTGTAGCCTTTCCAGCAAATATCAGGGTGGTTGAAGTCCCCCATGAGAACCAGGGCTTGTCATTGTGAGGTTTCATACAGCTGCCTGTAGAAGGCCTCGTCAACTTCCTCTTCCTGATTGGGTGGCCTGTAGTAAACACCCACAACAGTGCCTCCCATGTCAGCCTGCCCCATAATTCTTACCCATAAGCTCTCAACTTGTTTTTCATCCTCCTCTCAAGGCTGAGCTCGATACATTCCAGTTCCTCTCTCACATGAAGAGCAATTCTACCGCTTCACCTTGCTGGCCTGCCCTTCCCTTGCCTCTTCTAGACAGGTGGACTCCATCACCCACTAACAGGTTCTGGTCATCAAAGAATGTCCCATCATCATAAAAACCAAAACCCTCGTGACATCACCAGTCATAGTCAGGAGCTGATGTGCATTATACATCTATTTCTGGCTGCTCCCTTTCCTCCAGCTGGTGGTAAACTGAAGGAAAAGGTAACTTGTGCACCAAGACTTTTCACTTGCACCTCCAGGGCTTTACAGTCTTCCTTGAAACTGCTCAGATTCTGGCTTGCAGTGTCATTCATGCCCACATGAAGGAGTTACATGGGATAGGAGTTAGTGCTCTTAACATGTTGTGGCACCCTCCCATCACTGTCTCAGCTCTGAGCAGGCAGCATACTTCTTGTGCCTGCCTGTCAGCTCAGCAGATGAACTCTCACTGCTCTTTAACAGAGAGTCACCTACTACAAGCACTCGTCACTTGTTTTTACAGTAGCCACTGTATGCTGCTGGCAGAGCTTCTCCTTGTAGACCTTGCTTGTGCATGTCTATAGGTGTTAAAGCTTTATATTTGGTTTCGCTGGTGATGCTGGAGGGTGGCAACTGAAGCAGAGTCCTGCTTTTGGGGGTCAGCTTTACAAGCAAAAGGCTTAACTATTCTACTGGATAAATTAGCAACACATACTGGTTTGCCTCCTGCATACTTTCGAAGAACTTTAAAATATTTTCTAGTCCTTCATAAAAAGTGAGCAATTTCAAAATGTCAAGTTGAATTTGGTACAAGAATAAAACTAAGAAACAGCCTTTTATTTTCATCACATTACTGTACTGAGGATGCACACTGCAGATATTCTTCCCAAATCAAAAAACAGGCACTGCTAAAGTAACTGGCAATTTCTTCCTTCTGTGTAACCGTAGCCTCCCAGTGAATAATCTTCTGGCTGGCAGGTGGTCTGCTCATACTATTTGCTTCTCATTACTCCTGGTTTAATCTTAGAGATATAAAGGCTAAGTGGGACGTAGCTGCTACACTGATGAGATCTTCCAGCTCCTAGTTGATGGATGACCAACCAGCACATGGAGCCAACCTGCACATGCTGTCCCACCACTGCCAAGGCAAGGACAGACATCACAATGGGAGAGCTTGAAGGAGAAATGCAAGACTTCTGCATGGTGAAGTTCTCTGGGAAGAATGGACTCTGGTCTAAGTAAGAAGCAACAGAAGTTTATTCCAGTCCAAATTTAATGCTGTTCACATTTTACAGCTCTTGGTAGTCTCCACAAAATCCTGCTCTGACTTTGTGGGGATGTGAAAAGAAATAAATTAGATTGTTAGAACTTAGGACTGAATGTATACTAGGAAGCAGATGTCTGGTTCTATGTATGGACTATGATTTCAGAGACTTTCCAATGGAATTATGCACTGTATCTTGCACATGGTAGGCTGAACTATGGAAAAATGTTTACAGCTATACCACAAGCCATGAGAAATTAACACAGTTATTTTTGAGTTGTGACACTTGCCAACACTTAAGAGCAGGAACCTTCTGATGGAAATAGTGACTGTTTCAGGTGGGCACAGCAAAGCACGGCTTGGGAGCAACGTCACTCTGCTCCAGATCAGCTCTGAAGAGAAGTTAGGAGCTTTCAAAACACGAGAGCAGGCCATAAATATGCCCACATGTTATTCAGCCCAATTCTTCTAGAACAAAAGCAACAATAGGGACCAGATACCTTCTCCACCAAACTGTTTCCTGCAAAGGAAGAAAAAGGCAAACACACAGATCAGAGGCTATAGAGGGATCAGATTAAATGCTGCTGTGTAACATTTAAGCAGCTACGGAGCCACATCAGGTGGGGCTGGCCACAGGCCAGCGTGAGCCAAGCAGCGCCTCCCTGGAGGGAGGTACAGGAGGCTGCCGCTTTGTCCTAGCCCACAGAATCTTCTGCATTTCAGACTTAGATGAAGGAGGCGGACTCCTGGATGACTTCTCCCTTTTAAGCAGTACAACACAAAATGCAAGAAAGAAGATCAGCACTGCTGGGTCAGACCAGAAATGAAACCACTCCTGCACCCTGCCTAAAACACTGGTCGACAGCACATGTCTAGGGAAAAGCGCAAGGACTAGGCAATTGCAAAGATACTTCTTCTAAATCTGTGCACTGCTTGTGGCTCCTGGACATTTTATTCAGCACTCAGGCTTGAGAGATTTAATTATTTTTTTAAAAAGGACTCCTTTTTAATGACTGCAGAGCATCATCTTTACAAGTATGGACTTGACAGAGGAACTCATCCTTGCTCTAACTGTCCCTTGGAATGCAATAATGTTATAGCTGATAATTAAGGTTTACCTTCCAGCTCTCAGAGGAGTTCATAAAGCTGCTCTGACAAATGAAAAAAAATGAGCCAAGGAGAGAGTAAATCACCTGTCCACAGCTATAAGACAAGTTAGCAAGAAAGTTATAAGCAAGCCCATAGTTTCAGAGTTTTGATTCTCTTTGACATCAGAGTCCATCAAAAAAAAGAGAAACTAAAGACTGTTACTGCCTTGACATTATGCCCGAAAGTGCCATTTTCTCAGCTCTATAGATGACATTACCCACGTCTGTAACAGTTTGTGAACGTGGTGTGAGCACAGCCTGTTTAACCATCCAGTGACAAAAAGTCATCATTAAGGTCTTCATTCAGAAAAGCACAGAAGCATAAACCTGCACCATTCCTATTAAGCAGAGCATTTAAGTGTGTATTTAACTTGAAGCAGCTGCTTATGTTCTGAATCACTTATTTTGGGAGTTAGGTGTATATTTACTGTCCTTTCAAAGAGGGATGGTTTGCTGATGTAACAACTATTTAAGATCATAAAATGTAACCAAAAAGGAAATTAATTCGGAGTCTTCCAGGAATACCATCACCTCACCGTACAAGCTACCTGGCCAGGACCTTAAGCCAAACCAGCAGAGGGAACCCACGTGGCTGCACACTTCGGCTGCCACCCAGCAGAAGCAACGTTACTCATGGGCAAACACAGCCCTGAGAGCCCCGTGCTTTTAAGCCGCAGCATGCCTGCTTCTGCTAGAACAGCCTAGAAAGACACACTTGTTCGTTGTCTTGTGGTCTACCATCGATATGTTTCAGCCTACATACAGTGAATTTCTTCAATTCATTTTTAAAGGACAAATATACTAAATGTGTTGGGTTTGTACAGCCTAATCCAGCTGATTTATGTTTTCCAACTTCACTATTTCATTCACATTATGTCTGAAGAACACCTGAAAGGAAGGAAGACATAAAAAGACCCTATCTACCACTTTGCTAGCTTGATTTTATATCTCTATATATGGCTGTTTGATAGCACATTTGTACTGTTTTATCACTGTATATATTGGTTTGGGGGTGGGGGTTGTTGCCATTGATACACATTTTTCTGGCACAAGAAACTTGCAAGTGGGAGTTTCTCCCCCGCTGCCTGAGAATTTCTTCTGCTCAAGCGTTTTGGAAAAGCTATGCTGGGTTTCCCATGAGTTTTCTGGCACCCTGCATGAATCCCTTTTCAGCGTCTTGAACTGAATTCACATGTGAAAGCAGATTACCCTAAGACAATTACATCGTCAACTGATTAAGAAATGCCTGCACTGTCTAGAGTTGTGAAATTTATTTAAAAAGGACAATGAGGACTTTGTGGACAAGTGAATACACTTGGAAGACCTTAAGAAGCTTGATGCAATAAGAAAAAAGCAATTTTCACATTCTGTGAGAGCGCGCTATGGGCTTCTCCAGAAGTGAAATTCACCCAACTACACACCATTTCTTTCCGGTTGGACTGTCCATAGCAAAGTTTCACACACTCTTCTAACAAGAGTGCATCTGTATCCATTCCTCTCCAGGATGCAAGCACTCAACAGATACTCCACAGAGTGATGAAGGGAGCAGAGCCATGTGAAAAGGAGTGCATGGAGTCAGAGGAATTCTTCAGTGAGTCAGATCAATGTGTATCTGAAGAGTAACTCTGCACTCACTTTATCCACTGCCTTCATGACTCCATAAAACATGATCTACCTTCCTTCAGCTTTCTCTCCAAACTGAGGAATCTCAGCCATTTCTGCATCTCCTCACAAGATGGCTGCTCTATGTCCTTGATGATTTGAGTTGCACTTCTCCGTAAGTTCTTGAACTCCACCATGTCCTCCTTGAGCTGCAGACACCAGAAACATTAGCTTGCACAGACTTTGTATGAGGTGCAGAAGTACTTGCTGGCTTCCTGTCCCGTGAAAAACCTGTTATTCCCTCTAGTCCTGCTCCCTCTACGAAGATAATCTGCTTCTGACATCTGTCATCAGCAGTAAGGATAGTTTAACAGGCAGTGAACATTATTTAGTGAAAATACTCTCAAGGCCACATTGCATGCAGCTGGATTTCAGAAACTGCAAATGGGTTATAACCTCCCCCCCCCGCCCCCAGAAAAACAAAGGAAACAGTGGAAAAATATGAGGGGTTGCATGGATACAACGCCATCAAGTTTGTTATGTATGTAACTTGCACAAGTCCCCAGTTTGCCTGGAGACAAAGGATGAACTCAAAGCATTGGGAACCATGATGTGGGAATTCTGTTCTACCAATGTTTACATGCAGAAAGAAAAGTAAAGCCCTCTTGTATTTTTAGACCAGAAACGTGAGACCATAGTTCATTATGTCAAGCACTAATGTAGGTTGGGGCAGAAAAAAAGTTAGGAAGAGGAAAACAATAAAAAAATTAGGCTTAATCTGGAAGCCCATTGGATGACTCCAAAAGCAGGTCTGTGCCTCTGTTATTTATAATAGGATATTGTAATAGCTGGAAAGAAGTAAATTCATTTGGCATGTATGTCATTTAGATCCAAAAAGATAGGCAGTGTCACTTATGACAAGCCTTCCCTGTGAGGCATGTTCCTCATCCTCTTGCTTGTCAGGCATTTCAGTTATCTCTCTCATACTTTACGGGTAAAGCTGCAGGGAGATATTCTAATCCAGGCTGCCTGGAAAAACCAAGGTTCAACAGAGCCAAGATTCACTCACATAGCTGTGTTTTAACTCAGGACTACTGAAATCAGGGATTACATTCATGCACAAAAAAAACCCCCAAAGCCTTTTACTACCACAAAAGTGCAGTTGTATTTATCCCACCAGTGATACTTAACAGTCACCACTATCTCTTGATTTGAAGGGCAAAGACATGCACCACGCGCAGTTCTGAAATCTCGTTTCCAGCAGCTGTCTTTCTGGCCAAGGAAAGTTCAACCTTAATCTGAAAAGTACATGATTTCAGACACTGACAACTGTGCTACTACCTGAACTGCAAGACATTTGTACTAACACCAACTAACTTCGTTCTACAACCTTTTCCCTTCTCCTTTCACCTCCTTCTCCATAGTTTGTCCTGTGCTGAGTCACATGCAACATTTCTCTCACTTCAGAAGATTATTTTATGAATAAAAAAAGTGTATAGCACTCATCAAGTAGAATATATCTCTTTTTATTTCATATAATATTGTATGCATATACAATAGCACCACTTCAATATTACCACGTTAAATGGACTCTATTTTGCTGCTTCACAAATATATTTCCTGGCAAGTCAAGAGATTTTAACAGAGAAGATTACTTTCCTGAAAATTAAATTCAGCCTACAATAACGGAACACTCTGCAGTCCTTTCTCACACACTTGGAGACAGTCTTTGCTAAGACTAATCTTTTGTTTGTTAAAACTCTTTTTAGCTTTAATAAGCTACAGCCTCAAAATATTAACTACAACTATAAAACACAGAGTTAATTCTTCATTTCTCACCTGCACCTAACCCTAACATTCATACCACGTGCATTCATACCACTGAGATCCCAGGCAACGCACCTTGGAACGAAGCTGGTGCACAGAGCATGCCTAAGAAAGGCAAGGGGAAGGGGCAGAGGGGAAGAAATACCCAAACTTCACCACACCCAGAAACGGGGTGGCTTCACTTACCTGCACTGGTATCACCTGAGCGGCTGCTCTTCAGGAGCTTTCCTAGAGATGATGTCTATGAGTAGCAAACCAAGAACTATGGAGAACAGATAATTTTAAAGTGGGCAGACAGCCACTGCTAAAACTCAATCCTGACAGCTACAACATAATTTTAGATTACCGGAGGACACCTTCTGTTTTCACCTCTTGAAATTCAAAGAGCTAATTAACAACGCTTTGTTTTTCTGTGACTGGAGGGCAGCTTAAAGTTAATCCAATTCCTCTGTCACAGAAGGTGACAGCATTTAAAGGCACCAACAGCAGCATTTTCTTGTTCTCAGTTACTTATGCTTCTGGCCTTATAACTTACTGGTAGTATGAGGAAGCCTGTACTGCTCCACTACTAATTTGTTTCAAAATTAAACTAGGAATTAAATCCCCTAATGCAACGTCAAACATGACAGAGCACTTTACCAAATACGTATGGAGACAGTACTTGGATCCATTCTATACTTTTCATCTGACATTGCTGTGTTTACCCTTCCATGGCAAGATGGGAACTGCTGTGTTAATAACCTGGCTACTACTCTGGTAGGGTACCTTAGGGCCACGATAATGGTCTGGCCAGTTACTGTACCACCAGGGTCAGTCACTGCAGGAGGATGTTCCCTCTGAGAATCACCTAGCCAAAGGGTGTCCTGAACTGTCCTGAAGGTCAGGCCAAGCCCCCCCCAAATGTTTTTCTTTTTTGAAAATGGCCTCCTTAGAATGACTATGTGGATGTTGACAGATATCTCACAAAAATGGTGTGACCCGTTTTGTACCTGTAAAAGTATTTTCAAGAATGCTATTGATCTCAGAACTCATACTTCACCTTAAAAAGGCTGC
>NW_010395034.1:7563-14453 GCF_000710305.1 Buceros rhinoceros silvestris
CGTCTGAACCACTCATTATTACTGGCACTCATCCAGTAACACTCAATAACTACCATGGAAGTGACCTGGATTTACCAGCTCATGCTGGTAACCTGTCTCCTAAACCGGCTGCTAAGCGAAAAATGGTAAATTCAGTCCAGTACAATATTCATACGTGTACATCATATTGGTAGTTGTGTGATTGCCCTGATAGAAGAGAGAGGAAAACGGAGCTCCCTCATACTTTTTTTTTAGTTTGGAGCACGCTTTGGAGCTGTCCTAAACTGTGAAAGAATAGGGGCAGTGAAAGGATGTGCAGGATTTTTTTGTTCTTGCAGAGGATCCCCTGGAATGTACCATGTACTTCCCAGCTTAGCGAGTATACACACACACAAGCGCATGCACACGCCCTTCCCACGAAGCGATATTCTATGCATTTTATAAGGAGGAAGGTGTATCCCTCTGTAAAGAACACTTTGCAAGGAGGGTAGGAAGCAGAGCATCTGCCATTATTCTATTTTAAAACATCTGCCTCAAAACATTTTAATTGCTTACCAGCTACAAATAAATGTATTGCAAGCGGACATAAATATAGATTCATTTTGAGGCAACTGGCATGATTACTTTCATTAAGCGATGAAAATTACTATGTAAAACAAAGTCATAAACTGAGTGAAATGACTGACTCCCAATCCACCATCCAAGCATTAAAATCTCCATATTGGCAGTAAACTATTTTTTCGTTCAAGTAAATATTTCTTCCTTCTACTGATGCTTAAACCTAGGAATTACTGGTGGAAATTGTTACCTCTGGATCTTTTTATCAACAGAATTAATAATTAAAACAACAGCAAAACCAATTGCTAATGATTGTGCTATAAATTTAATTAACAGAAATAAGTGACATTTTAATTGACTCAAGTATCATACACAAGAGTAACTAACACAGGACAGTCAGGTAACCATGGGACTGTATTAGACATGTGACAAGAGAAAAAAGGTAAGAGGGAGGGTAAGAAAAGATATATTTTTTTTTCAAATCATATAAATACCAAGAATGTAACCTATATTATTACTAATAATTTTATGTAGTCACTATAAAGAGCCGAAGGCAAGTTTATTAGGTTCTGGGAAGATATGTACAGAAAATACAGCAGTAATCTGAAAGATGCTGTAACCTCTCCAGACAAACTCATCCCAAAAGAGAAGCAACAGGAACTGTAAGAGCAAAGAGTTGCACACACTAGAAATTGTTAGTGCTACTAAAACTGCTTCAAGTAATTTAAAAGACTCAGAAAACTAGTGCCGAAGAAATACAAGTGAGAGTGAGGAAAAGATTTCTATCTTTAACAAACGTAGAGAGGATGCATTTGCCCAGAGAGAAATCAGGAGGGCAAAGCAGCCCTGGAGTAGAAAACGGGAGCTTCCCAATCCACAACCAGTTCAGCTACTGGAGCAGCTGGTGGGGGCAATCTTTCAGCACTACCTAGAACTGCCATTTACTGTTTGAGATTTCCCTTTTGTAACACTGACTGTAGCTGTGCATGCAAAGATAAGAAACCACTTTGTAGACTAAATCTGTTTTTTTAATCTTGTTTGTTGCTGTTATCGCTCCCAGGTAACTTGCAATACGCTGGGAGTACTGTATCTCCGTAGTACGGGGCATATCTTCTGCTCCAGTCTGATTTTACATAGAGCTTACCATGGCACAGAATTGCCTATGTCATCATTCTTCAAATGTGGGGGTTTTGCATAAATTACCCTTTAAAACGGTGTTGCCATGCTCCATGGTTGGCATGGTTTGAGGAGTAGCCTCGGCCTCAGTGCCATGAGCTGGGGTGGGAAGCTCAGTTCTAATCCAGAGAACATCCCCGAAGGCAGCGCAGAGGGGCAGAGGCTCCCAAGCCCTCTGGGGTCCCTGTGATGGCTGCAGCACGTGTGACACCACACTCCCTCCTTCGCGTGGTAGCTCTGCTGCTGCAGAAACCCTGCAACTGCCCTTCTCTGCTTCCTGCTGCCACCACTGGCCCCTCCAGGAGTCGAGGCTTCACAGAGGAAAAATGAAGAGACTAACTCAGATCGAATTTCTGGGAATGAGTCTGGAAAGACAAGACTATGAGGGAAACAAAGAGTAAACACAACCTGAACATCCACCAGAAAAGAGGCCAACCCCTGGATGGTTCCACCAGCCATCAGCAGGAGGTCCTCCACCACCCCGGGCGTCAGTGACCTGCATCACAGAGAGCAGCCACACCCATCTCACACTCCTCTGGAGGTAAAGTTTGGATACAAGGGTGAATGCCCATGGCTGCTCTGCCTGGACGCGGGAGCTGGGTTTGAGCTGTGATGTTCTCTGACCAGCTCTCCCCTGGCCAGGACCTGTGCTGCGTAAATGCCAGGTGCAGGTTTTTATCTGGGGTCCTTACTCAGACTGCTGCTCCATCCCACCACTAGCGTTCCTTCTGTTAAGGACTGTTGTAATGGGTTAAAATGTTGGCTCCAGCGTGAAGGAGGGGACTCCCCCCTCCTCCTCCTTCATTAGTGTGGGAAATGCTTTTTCATTGCCTCTGTGGGGGACAGGAGGGGCCGGCCCTTGGCTCAGGTTTCGCTGTTTCAGCTGGTGCTGCCTCTGGAGCCAAGACATGTCAATCAACACCTCTGTGAATAAATCTATAAAAGCCGCAAATCACTTCCCTGGGTGCACACATTTCATTTTCGGTGCAGCAGGACAGGCAGAGAGAGAGCTACAGCAGGCATCCTCAAGCCAGGATCTTCCGCATGGCGGGTAGTCTTTTGGTTTGCCAGTTACTGGTGAAGGTGGTTAGAAAGAGTTCCGTCAGAAGAAAAGGGGTGAAACGGCCAAGCCCCCAACTCTGCATGGAGGGGGACAGACGCTGGCAAGGGGAAACGTGGGAAGGTTTCAGATGCCCAACATGGAGCCATTGCTCCATGGCAATGGAGGAAACTTAAAGCATTCCCCAGGGATCCAGTTCATCTCTCATTCTGCAAATGGGGAGAGCAAAGAGCCAAAACCAGCTCCTGGCAAACTGGTAACTCAAGAATTTCAGCCACCCCAGAGAAACACTACATGTGGCCAAGGGAGTTTGTCCTCGAGGGTTCAGTTTTGAACTGAGATCTTTGAGCTTAACAGAACTGCGTTTCCCCATTCCAGTTTTATTCCCTACCCCACCCCAACCACCCCCTCCAGCACAGACCATGTGTGTGGACTTGTGGTGATGAGGGATGTGGATTGGAGTGGGCAAAATCTATATTTATATGTACATATCTATTTATGTATTTATTACCATCTCTCTCTTTTTCTGTCTCTGTTGTACCTGGATTTAAGCGATTGATTTATGGTTCTCATTGTTTTCTGAATTAAATTAATTTTCTTTCACCCCCTTAATCCAAAATCCTGTTGTGCTGGTTTCTTTTCCTTGCCCATAGTCCTAAGCCCCTTATCAACCTGAACATTCCAATTCCTGTGTTTACCTTTCTGAGATGTTAACATCTCTTTGAGGGAGGCTGTATTTTGTCCCTTTAAAACCTTTCGGTCCTTTTCAAACCGCGACAACTATCAATACACTTATAGTAAGTATGACACAATACTTGCTGTTAGACTTTCTGCAAAACTCAGGATTTTGGGTTTGCTACCAGGTTCCTGGTATGATCGCTCAGACCAGGGGCTGGATACCAAGTTATTCCCACTGTCTCATCTGGAGAAGAAAGCCCTGTTGCCTTCTGCCTTGGAAGGCAGGAAAGTTTTGCTCAGGTTCCTCTGTCATGCTTATCATCTGGAATGCTATTTTGTGAATTCTCAGCTGTTTAATTAGAAGGAAGCTGGTAATTATAGAATAAAGTTTAAAACTTTGAATTATTTCTTGACAATGGTTTACTTCTTTGCTTATTTCAGTCAGGTGCCTTCAGCCATTCAGCGATTCAGAAGAAGTATGGAGAAACGATCCTGTCTTGTAGTGCTGAAGAAAGGGACCTGCTCTGAGGGTTTGTTCCCTGAGATATTCTAAACCGTCATGACACCAGTTCTTGACAGGCAGGTACCTATCTACTCCCTTGACAGAGATGGTTATTCTACATCTGTACGAAGCAGGCTCAGATAAGAGATTTTTCTGGGTTCCCTTTCTGGTGAGGATTTGGTGTGCTGCTAATCCTTACGGCGCTCTCGGTTACTCCAGTGACTGACACGATACAAAAACCATCCAATACCATGATCATCTGTGAGACAGAGCTAAGTGAGCCACTGCGAACACTGAGCAAGGATTTGTCAGTGTCCTACTTTCAGAATTAGAAAAATTCAAATATTTTCAAACAAAGAAGAGGTGTCTGACTGAAGAATAACTGTTCTCACAAGAGTTTAATTTCTCATACGCTCTCAGTCGCTAAAATATACCTTCTGACACAACATTGTGTTCCAGCACATTTGGTGGTAGAGCACACTACTTCAACACAAACACCTCATCAGAGGGAAGAGTAAGCTGTTAGACCTGTGTTTATACAGACCTGTGTTTGCACTTCAGGCAAAGTCCTGAGGGGGGAAAGAAATTTCAAAAGAAAAATGACCAAAGCATAACTAGGTATATACAACAGAGATAAAAATCCTGTCACATAAACATAACATGCTCACCTATCTTTTGATGCTTCCCTATTACCTGAAACAATTTCCATTATCTTTGTAAGGATGCAATAGTGAAGAAGAGCAAGCTTATCAAATACAGCTTCTATGACACAACATCTTACAATTAATAATTAATATTTTAATTTTACATAATTAAAAAAATCTCTTGAAGCAGACCAAAAATAAAGCTACATATTAATTAGTTGGTTAAAAAACACTTTAAACTTTCTCTGATTTCCAGAACAGAGTTTCCACAGAATTAAAATGAAAGAAAGAAAACACTCAGAGTTAATTTCAAACACCAGAAAATGTGAGGCTGTTAAATGATTCTTTCTTTTGCTACCAAACATAAGTAAACAATGCTTTGAATTTATTAAGTCAATGTTTGAATAAAAATTGCAAAAATTTGTTCTAGTGTGAAACCATTTAAATAATTACATTCTTAGAATTTGTTAGGTTAGTGTTTCCCAAACATAAGGTAGTCGGAGGACAACTTACTAGCCCTCTTATGCAGAATTCCTCCGGACTCAGGGAGTTGCCTTGGTAAGATCACTAAACACCTCCCAGCACTCTCCTCAGCTTTGCTCTGTGGTCCCCTGTCTCCTGTCATCTGCATTTCCTTTGAATCCTGGGATTCAAGAAATTCCAAATTCAAATACAATAGCTTGCCACAGACTTGGTCATGTCAGCTTCTTCTCAGTTCCATCATCTGATCACACTGATGCTTTGTGAGTTTGATGCAAAACAATGCAAACCTAGATAGTTTTAAAGACGTTCACTCTACAAATAACCACTTCAGGTTGAGAAGATGGGCGTTAAGGCTATGACATACACAACTTGATAATTAAGTAATGACTGGTCATGATGATAGAGCCCTCCCATCCACAACCCCCTGATAAAATTCTGATGCTTTCAGGTTTCAGTTCCAGTTCAATATACACCCCACTCAATTGTCATTCTGCTTCCTTAAATAAACAGAAACCAGGATTCAATATGTCAAACTCCAGACTTCGGGACTTGGATACCGTACATATTTCTAGAAGCAGTGAGAGGTGAATTTACCTTCCTTTAGTAAGCAGAAAAATCTGTCCATACTGAATAAATCTGCTTTCAAACCAGCCGACCCACCCTCCTGACCCACTCCTTGTAAAGTACCCAGTGTGTAGATCTGCCCTGCACATTGTGCTTGCAGGTGGTCGGAAAATGGCCCACCAGGCACAGCAGCTATTTGTACTTGGTCAGCATGCTCATATATCATTTATTAAAAGATAGATAAAAACCTGACTGTGGGCTCAGGCAGCAGTACAGGGAATAATTCAAGTGTCTTGTGGAAGCATTAACGTTGCCTGCGACAAGAGTCCCAACTCAAGTCAGCACCCCTGCTCGCACTCCCCCAGCCATGGAGCTGTGAATCACAGTCGCGCTCTGCACTCATCACAAAAGCAGATTGTACGCAGGTGGCAACGCCTGCTACAAGAGTTTTATTTTTTGTCAGCCTACCCCTGCAATTCTTGGACTCTGTATTTTAGGATGTTCTTCTGAGCAAGAAGAAACAGCACAAAGGATAGTGGTTGGGGTTTTGAAATGTTGAGTCATTACAGTCCTCAGAAAAACGACTGTGAACATGTCAAGCTGCTGAATACAGGCTGCCCACCATGGGCTTCAGGCTTGTTATTTATGTTACGGCAATCTCTCATGGGAAGGCAAGAGAAATACTCTCAAGTACTGTGCTTACTCCCATGTCAGTGGCATATTTCTGTTGCTTAGACAGTAAGGAATGGGGAAGCAGCTGAGGATGAGGCACTAGCCTGCTCCCACTGAAAGCCCAAGCAGTATGAGTCTGGCACAGTCACCCGTACTATCAGTGCTAGCAGGTATTGCTGGTGATCACTTGTGGCTCACAGGTTTGGAAGACTCCAGGAGACAGCAGATTTCAGCGCCTGAGGCATTTGTGAGCAGCTGGGAAGCGCTCAGCGATGGCAGTCTCCTCCAGCAGTCCCAGAGCGGGGCAGAGACTGAGATAGGGAATTCAGGTTAGAGTCCCGCCAGCTTCCGCTGTCCCAACTTACAAAGTGAACAATGTCTCCAGAGGAACAGGAGCCGCCTTGCAGTAACTTGGATTATCTGCTTTCCCAAACTGAGGTCTGCCTTCACCACAAGATGTAGTCAGATCCCAGGTCCGAAGTGCACACACTGGGTGAGTACTCTCAAGTGATTCAACCCAGTCAAATTTACTCTATGATTTATTATAAAGGGAGCATTGTACACGACAGGAATG
>NW_010395034.1:14578-20883 GCF_000710305.1 Buceros rhinoceros silvestris
CGCAGCTCGCATAATTTGATTTTAGCAAATTGATCTTAGCTCTAAACTAAACCAAGTGTTGCAAGTATTCCCTGCTTTAAGTATTTGCTGTTCTCACTGCACTTCCCCTTCATTTCCCTGAGCAGGCTTTACATTCTCTTCAAGTGAGAGTCTCTTCAAGTAAGCAAGAGCATAACAGGTTGAAACACAGTATGAGTACATCCAAATAGAATTTTTCAAAAATCTCCACCGCCCAAACCTCTTGCTACCACGAGGCTGTCCCCCACTTGTATCCACCTCTTCCAGTCTATCCACCACAGAAACCAGAAAAAGCAACACACATTGGCATGCCATCTTGAAAACAATAAGCTTTATCTACACTGATCATAGAGTCTTAACACTGTCTAGCAAAAAGCAAACCTTCTGTCCAACAGCCACAGACCCGTAGCTCCCAGGGCTGGCAGCTCAGAAAAAAACCAGCTCACTATATGCATTTTCCCTTCAAAGCTGGGGAAAAATACATGTTAATAATAAAAATGAACAAGGAAATGCTCAGCAAATAAAAGGAAATGCTCAGCAAATAACTTACTGAACTGCTGTGGTTTGCTTGTGTTACACCTATCTAGTGGTCAGTTGTGGCTTCTGGGTTTGGAAGACTCAAGAACAAAGGGAAATTTATGTTGCAAAATATCCATGGACTTGAACCTAAATCACAGAACATGCTCAGTGGAATTTCCCTTCTATAAATATCACTTATTACTTATAGCAATAATTCAACCTATAAACCAAAATATTAGCCTCTAAAGGTTAATTCTTAGTTGAAGCTATGATCTTGATCAAAAGCCCAGAGCTCTGCCTGAAGATAACTAGAGGCGAGGGGACCAACAAAGCCACATTACTTACGTGAACTGTCAAAACGTGAGGCAGAGAGATTTTGCTTCTATTCCTATTTCTTATTTAGGACTTTTGCTTTTCTATAGCTCTAAAATCAGTGATTATGTAAGCATAACAATTCAGATGAGATTTTTCTAAGCTGACACAAGTTTAGCAAGACTGCATTAAACATTATTCTTCAAATGTGGCATCTGTCCTCCAAAAAGCTTTGCAGATAACAAGCCAGAGGAAATTTTTTCTCCCATTCAGCTTCTCACTTGGTATATTAAAATATAAAATGTGAACTACAGTGTAAAGAAATAACTTTATAAAGCATGGGAGGAATTTAAATAAACTCATTACACAAATCATTATATTAGGCTTACAGAGGCCAATCTTTTGTTTAAAGGAAAGGAGATTTACATTTAGCAAATGGTGAAGACATGGAAGCAGAAAAGATTTGCTGTTAGAGACAACATACATTGTTATTAGACAAATCGCCATTGTGCAAAAAGCTGCAGTGAAAGACCTCAGCCTTCACATCTACCGGCACAGCATTCGCCCACCGAAGCTAAAAGCTCCTGCCGCCCTAAGCAGCAGACCTGGCTTCATTCTCTTTTCTGCCTCTCTCTGTCCAGGACACATCTCACACAAAGCTGATCCCTGCTGTGTTTCCCCGGGGAAGCTGGCGAGTCCCTCCAGCACCTGAAGAGACTTTGAGACCACTATTAGATCCACTTCTCTCCTCTATGCCCTCTCATTCATTGGCGCGTGGACATGCCTGTCCCCATGCAGCCAGCCACACACCCACGGAGGCTGTGGCAATCTGCTCTGACTGCAGGCACTAGCCTCATGCTCCTGGTGTAAACAGGCTGAATTTATGAGCTAACGGCTGAAACAGGGACAGCAGGTTTTGGTGATTTTTAGTCATGCACATCTAAATGCTATTGTTAACATGGCGCTCTGAGCATCGCTAAGCGTTAGACTTCCCCCCTGCCAAGTGGAAATTTCCCTCATTCCTCCTCTTGTGTTAGGAGAACAAAGGAGAGAAATCACACGTCCACCAGGCCCCAGTTAGACACACAGCTCAGAGCTGTAATTTCTTGCACTTTCCTTCAACTAAATGATTTTTATTTATTAATTACGGTTTCCTTATCATCAGGGGTACATGTAATCTGATTTGCGCGCTTGCAAGCCTCATGTTGATATCTCTTTCTTCATTTGTTAGTGACTAATTTAAAATGTTTCATTAAGCCTGAAACAGAAGAACTAAGGCAGGAGGTTAAACCATCACAGCAGGACGACTCAGCTTTCTGACTACTGTTGGTATTTGAAGAGAAGAGAAAATCCTTTGGACGCTGCAGATGTTGTCAGACAGTCCAGCCTCTTACCCATGCTGAATTTACAACTTCCAGTTGTAGCTTTTGTTGTTTGAGATCCCTTCAATCCCTTTGCATGACAGAATTGCCACATATGCTTCACAGCATGCTCTTCAAAAGCGAGTCATGTATTCCCACTCAGTATAACAATAGACGATGCTATCTTCTGTCTGAGCAGGGCCACACACTGGCTTTACACACGGACCCTCGTCTTGGCTAAAACCGACACTGAAGCAAGATGGGATTTGTTTGCAAGGAGAGGGGAGGTACAGTCTTAGGAAAAAAAAAGAGATGCTTTGGCATCTTATATCCTTCAAAAATCTAGATAATTTCATAGGTACCATACCCCAGGTGCCCTTGAGCCATGGCCCAGATGCTTCAACTTCATACTCTACTAATAAAAGCTGTTCTATAGCTTTCATTTTATATTTCTACACATCTCCATCTTCTCTGCAAATGCGTTTGTACCTAGGTACAGGTGCACAGAAAGAGGGCAGGAGATTCTCTCTCTTTTGCTGAGTGACCTCTTGTTTATTAAGTAACTTTTTCTTTTGGGGAAGGGGTGGGCAAGGAGTCACGGAAAGGGAAAGACAGACCTTTCTCTTCTCACTATTATACTGTGTCTGGATTATGGCAAGCGAAGTACTTGACCCGATAAAGCTCTGTCTGCTACTTGCTGAAGTGCTAAAGACAGAACCTGAAACCATACAGCTTCTGTAAAAATCTTCCCCCATCAGTCTGCTATTTGGCACCTACTTCAGACTGTCGGAGGAGTCCCCCGCCATGGGGGGTTTGCAGTGGCTGCTGTCGTGGGCCCAGGGTACGCAGTATACTATACGTGCCGCCAAGGGCAGCGCTAGCTGCCTGTGGCAATGCATCAGTCTGAGCGTCTTTCTGTTTGCTGTGGCTCCGGTCATTCCTCTCTCTTTTTCCTGAGACTGTACCTCCCCTCTCCTGGAATCTGCATCAACTTCCACAAACATGCAGCTGGAAAATGAATATTTAATGAAAACTTCCTGCTCAAAAAAGCATTTCCAAACTCAACAAGCTACGTAACTTATCATTTTCAACCCATGCAGATGTCCAAGTAATCAGTCAAGGGCCTACAGAGTGGCATTAAAATGCTGATATCAAATGAGTCACAGTTGCTTTCCATTTACAATGTGCTCTATAAATTACATGTTTTCTTTAACTTTTCTGAAGAGGTATGACATACAACTAGATCCTGTACATCAGAATTTTATTGTTGACTCAGTATCGGGATTAGAATTTCAGATTAAGCAGTCCAAGCACACTCGCCCTATAAACGTGTCTTCTTTTTCCAGTCTTTAGATAGGTACCAAGCTACGGGAAATTAAGCTCCTTTGATTCAGCACAGTACCCCTTTTTCAAAAAGACAGACTATAAATTTACAGATATTAGTATTTTCTACTTAAGTACGTAATTAAATACACCAAAACTAACAGAAATTACAACTAACAGAAATTACAGCAGAACTAAGGACTACAGTAGAACTGCCTGTCAAAAGTGGTTAAGGTTTTGTTATTCCCTTCTTTTGCCTGTTTCTGCTCCACTTAGAAATCAGTAACAGAGAAGAGGTTAATGTTGGAAGCAAAGATTTGTTTCTCCTAGAAAACCATTATCTGTCCTGTCTCCTGTCATTCACCTTCTTCTACAGCACTGCAGAGCTGTGGGATCTGAATGTTCATACAGATTGCCAGTATTTTCACCATGTTTAACAAGTCAAAAGGTCAAGTTATTTCAGAGAAAATAGGGAAAAAGATGGAAAAAAACGTCTTAAGATTTATTCACCTCCTATTTCACATTGGTTTTCTTTTTTTCTTCTGCCTGGACTACCAGAATATAAAACCTTAGACACAGATAAACTATTTTCAAATATTTTAAAATAAATGTAAATGCAGGGAAGTTTTAAACCACAAAATGGAATTATTCCTGCAACAACAGGACCTATACTGAGAAACTGTGACTTTGTGCTGCTCAGATTTTCACAGAATTCTCCAGTCTCCACTCACATTGAACTCAGCAACAACAGCAATCTCATTTGCTGGCATTGTAATTTGGCACAATGTCAGCACAAGATTCACCTTCCTTCACTAATATTAACGTGCCTTTTTCCTAGACTCCACATAAGACCCTCCATGAACCTGGAGCTTCACCAATGGAAGGACAGTGGCCGGGCTGGTGGGAAAAGGTAAAGCCAATTTATAAATGCTGCCTGGGGTTGGTCTGTTAACCACAAAAGCTCCTCTAGAAATCTGCTTGTAGGGTTTCCAGGAGACACCTCGGCAAAGTGAGTGACAGAAGGTCAAAGCCAACGAAGAACTTGTGAAGCAAATACTTTTTCCTTCCTGACTCTCCTCAGATGTGCAGCATAAATTAAACTTCTGCAGCAGACTGCTCCTACAGACCTTCCTCCAGACAGGAACTGCTCTCTTGAAGAGAGTGATTCCAGACAGAGTACTTAAGCCTGGTTAAACAGTATACGTTGTGCACTGATGTGCGCTGCTTTCCAGCTGCCCTCTCGTGGAAAATGCAATAGAACAGTAACAAAAGAATATTTACGAAATAAAGAGATTGGGAGGGACTGTTTGTCAGGGAGTGTAGTGATAGGATGAGGGGTAATGGTTTCGAACCGAAAGAGGGTAGATTTAGATTAGATATTAGGAAGAAATTCTTCACTGTGTGGGTGGTGAGGCACTGGAACAGGCTGCCCAGAGAAGCTGTGGGTGCCCCATCCCTGGGAGTGTCCAAGGTCAGGTTGGGTGGAGCTTTGAGCAACCTGGTCTAATGAAGGGTGTCCCTGCCCTTGGCAGGGGGGTTGGAACTAGATGATCTTTAAGTACCCTTCCAACCCAAACCATTCTGTGATTCTGAGTCTACAAAATTGGAAAGCTTAAATTAGTGTTTCTTTAAGGGAAGCAAAATGTGAAAATTCTTGTCTGATGGTTTGCCAACAATATTGAAATTGATCTCTCTTACAGATGTTTTATACCAAAGTTAATACCTATTTCAATAGAAATACTATTGATTTCTACGAGTAGGACAAGGAAATCAGCCCTGCTGAGGGCCTAGCCTCTGTGATGATCTCGATCTGTTGCTGACCTTGACTCTCAAGCTGGGAGAGAAACAGATGAATGCTGAAGCCAGCAACTGGCCCTGTAGCTGAGGAAATCAAAGCGCTTGATTTGTTTCCCATCCCTGTTAATTTCAGGTGAACAGAGGAAGGGAATTTACATCATCACTACAGGCCTAGAGATGCAGTCTAACAACATCAAGTTGCTTTTTAATTAACACCATTTAAAACCATTTTCTATCTGAAAAGAAATTGAATATTCAGAGTTTAATAACTGGAAGATGGGGAAAGGAGAACGCATGCTCTGAAAGCCTTCCAGAAAGCCCCTGACAGCTTCCAAACCTAGTTTCCTTAAAAAATACTTCCTTGCTATTACAAGAATTGTTATGCCATGATACAGGACCCATGCAGATGGATTTCTCCCTGTGCCACCTCTGTCTGATGCCTTTCTCAGTCAGATGTCAGACTTCTATGGAGCCATGAATTCCTGTACAACGTTGATGGCAGGAGATGAAAAACCAACTCTGGTAGCCCTTGTAAGGTACAAAATGCATTTAAAAAGTAAAAGATGCCAGGGCTTTCCAATTTTCAGGACAAGATATAAAACTTATTTTTCTTTGAATTACCTGCATCTGAAATCACAGTTTAACATGCACACAGGCTCAAATTCATACAAACAAACACATAGCATTACTTTTTTTATCTGAAGGCAAGAAAAGCAAGGAGAGAAGACAGCAGGTACTGTTACAACTGGCAGTAGCATGTTTCAGCACTAATGTAGGTAGTCGCTACTCCACTCTTTTCTTGGTTTTTAGAAAAAGGAACATGATGATGAACAGCTGCTTTTTAAATACTTGTGAGGTAATTCAGCCATCACCATGTCAAACGCTATATGTAGAAATGCAGTTCTTTGCATCCCCATGGTACCTCTGTGTCTAGGAAGATCATGTAACAGATCCTCCTAGAAGCTATGCTAAGGC
>NW_010395035.1:0-14726 GCF_000710305.1 Buceros rhinoceros silvestris
GGCGGGGCTCGTCCCCTCACGGCCCGGGCACGGGGGGCCGCCGAGAAACCCGCAGCGTGCGGGTAGCTCGTTCCTCTTATATTTGTCTGTTTTATTGTATTTCTTTGTGTGTGTCCTTCCTCCCCCTCCCCTCAGAGCCCCTGACCCTGCCGGAGGGCTGAGGGGAAGCAGGGTTGGTGTCAGGGTGCACGTGGGTGCAAAATCACTGACTCGGGGGTGGGAAGCCTGGCTGTAAAACGTTGCTCAGGTGAGGAGGCAGCTGTGGGTAATGCCAATACCGAGGATTTATCCAGGAGGATAAATTTGGGGCGGAAAGTGAAAATGGAGGCGGCTGGTAAGGCAGGCGAGTGCCTGGGAGTGGGCGTGCAGACCCCAGGCACAGCCTGGAGGTGTCTGTCTGCTCGCCAGGACTGGGTTTGCAGGAGAAAAAGCTTTAATGTCATGTCTTTATAGAGGAGTGGGTTTTTTATTTTTCAACTTTTTAGTTTTTTAAAACACGGTCTTAAATTTCCGCTTTGGTTTTTCTTGACAGAGGTTGAAGTAAGATACGAGTGTAGGCATTGGAGAGGTGACTCTGAACCTGCGGGTTTCTGCGGATGGTTTGAATGTTACGGTCTTGTCTTTAAAAGCATAACGTATGCATGGAGATCGGACTCGGTCCCGCAGAGAGCATCCTGAAGGCAGCAGCCATAGAAATCAAAAAATGTGAAACCTCATTAAAAATGACTGAGGTTTTGATGGCAGTAGATAAAAGCGAACAGCTGCATATTTCTGAGGGGAAAAACCCAGGGATCTGTGTGAATCAGAGTGTGCTGTCTGGATGTAGCTCAGTCACATGGTGTTTTTTATGGTTCTGAATTTGACGTGGTTTTTGTTCTCGTGAGGTGGGTTTGAGATAAAGAAGAACACTGCAGACCAGGGAGGCTGTGCGTATCTAGTCGAAAGCACTGTTCCTTGTGCCGTGGTATTTCTTTGAAATACCTGTGTGTGACAGGTCTTACGCAATTTATGAAAGCATTCCCAATCCGTGCACCCTTCGGGGTTACGTTTCTTGGTTGCGCGTATGAAGTGGGCAATTTAGAGAAAAGAAAGCTGTCGCTTTTGCCCGAACCCCACCCTATAGCACCTCTCTGCTGTAAATAGCTCAAATATTTACGGCATTGTCCAGCAGTGGAGTTAGGGACTGGGTGAGAGGTGAGAAAACTGGCAGCTCCTGTGTGTGTGTGTGGTTCTAGTAAGTGTGCTAAGCTGTAGTTAAGGACAAAGGCTTGCGGGCAACCTGTAGTGCTGGTTGGTGTAACTTGGGCGGAGAAATTCATTGAATGTAAAATAATATAAGAAAGGACCGAGATGGAATCAACTGATTGGCTGCATTGAAGAGTGAATTATGTAGTTTTCAATAAATCTTTAGACTTTTAATTGATCGAGCAAAATACCTATGAGGCAAGGAGAAAAAAAAAAAAGGAAGAATCATTAAGGTGACTACGAGATGCCTTTTACTGGTCACGTTCTAAAGCAGTAGGAGAGAGTCCTGGAGTCAAGCAAACAGCAGTGCCCTGTTGCTGCTGAAAGCGATGAACGAAGCATCTGCGTGCATCTTTTGATGGTCTTTGTCTTTTAACATCTCCGGAGTGAAGTATTTTACTGGGAAGTTGGAGTTTAATCAACCGCCTGTACAATTTGTGCCTCCCCTCATCTATTGTGCCAACTCAACTTGGGTGCTACTTAACCTGAAATAAAAACCAGTGAAATATTACATCTCTGGGGTGCTGTTCTAATAGTTGCTTGTAGAAGAAAGTTTATCTTTTCCCAAAGAGAACCTGATAAATATTTAGGTTAAATGCACCATTGCTAGATTTCAGCAGACAGTAGTAAATGTGCTTTTGGAGTAGTGGCAGACCTTCATACGTACAATTTAAAATATTTAAAAATTACCTTCTGTTTATTTGCTTCAGAGGTCAGCGATTAAACAGGAGCTTCTCTACGGAAGGCTTTAGAGAGCGGCTGATAAACCAGCTGGACTGACTCTTAAATAATTAATTTCAGCTCTGGTTGCCTTCCTATTTTGAAAGCTGCAGATTATTTTCTGCTCTTGGTTGCTTGGTAACCACTGGAAAGCTCTGATTATTTTTTATTGTCCAGGTGAACACATATTTTACACCTGATGTACGTTACACAGGTGATGGCTTTAAATAGTTACACAGCTTGGCACGTGATATTTCAGTACTTTGATTTTTAGGTTCAGTGTCGGGGGACAGTTACCAGTAACGCTGTTTGGACTGTTGGCTTCCTTGATCTTTTGTTTGAAGTCTTGCACTGTGTATGAAAAGTAGTCAGGGAAAATTTGGCTTTTGTCCAAATCTTTGATTTTTGTGTATCAAGAAATCAAAATAGACTCACATAACTGTATACTAAGCAACAAAAATGGCTGAAAAGCAAACACGTGGGGTTGTAGAATTGCTGGAGATAAATGAAATGTTCCTTATGACTCTTCCTGGACAGTTTGTGTTCTCCTCCTGGCTGTGACTGAAGGTTGAACTGATCAGTTCAGATGGACACAATCAAACCTACCCTGATGCCGACTGCTTTCAGTCTGCCCGCTGATGTGTGTGGGGTGTGTGCTCTGACACATGGAGCCATCTGTAATCGGAATTGAGGCTGGGAAAGAGGATAGCTTTGTTCCACTGGGGATTTTAATTGCGGTTTAAATTGGGAGAGAGAAGAAATGTTGATCTAGTTATTAGTAACCACTGTGGTGGTTACGCAGCTTAAGATGCAGGTTCTGAAGCTTTACCTTGTAACACGTGGAAGAACGCGGAGTGATGATTACCTTTTTCTGTACACTTGGTGTTCAGGTGTTTCAACTGAGAATGCAGAAAGTGGTTATTTGAATATCTAAGCGTAGTTTAGACAGCTCTAGTTTAAATGGTTAAGTGAGCGTTTATAGATATGTGTAGACACGCACCTATGGGTAAACTCGTTTTCTTTAGCATAAGCGTTTAACGGTGTGAGATTCGAAATCCAACGATAAGGGAGTTTTTACAATGAGCAAATCTAGTGTTACTGGTTGGATTTTACTGGTGGATTAAACAGACTTGCTGTAGTGCTTAGAATCAGTTCTCTGGTGTGACAGAGCCTGATCCCTTGGGAATCTAATAACCGGTTTTTAATGCTAATGAAGCAACTTGTTAAGTCTGTTGTTCCCCCTGGGGATCAGCTTTTAGTTCTCCAGACTCTTCAGTTCATTTCTTTGTCTTTTAACGTGGTGGTTGACCCTCGTAGAAGCTGGGAGACTCAGGTGGGTGGCTGCGTCCCCGTGGAGTTCTGGTTTCAGCCGTCTCGGGTGGGTAATGGTTAGTCTCTTTTTCTCCAGCAACCGCTTAGGATCCTACGGAGGAGGAGATGATGTGAGGAAAGGCTTGTGCCTGATTTGATAGGGGCTAATGAACCTTCCTCATGCGGTTGCATGTTTTCTCCTTCACACCTAGCAGAGGGCTGAAGAAGAGGTAATTTTCAAGGCTTTCATCTTCCCCAGGCCAGCAGCATCACTTCTGATGGGGAAACGTGCTTGTTCACCAGCCACCTCTTACGTTCCTCTCTCTGGCAGGGATCCTCAGTTAAGGTTTCCCACTTGTTTATCTCCTGGGTATTCAGATACTCCCTTTTGCTCCCACTTGGAGGAAAAAAAGCAAAAAGAGGAAGGACTGTTCAAGTCAGGAAGGAGCTGGGAATCTTCACTCAGAGTGAAACTGTGGTGTTGGTGCAGTTGTTTCTGACTGCTGATATCTTGTGGAGGTGGCAGACAGCAGCACGGTGACGATAAAGTGCCTTTCTTTCCTTTGTGTGTCTCTCTGCTGAGACTTCCCCTCAGCGTGGGCAGGAAATTTTCATTTTAACAGTAGTAGCTGCAAGAGATAACTTGTGACAGCAGCAGAGCTGGAGGAAAGGACATCATCTGCTTTGAGAGCTGGAGGAACAATTCCGGCTTGGGAAGAGCAGGGCAGGGACAGCTGCCCCTGGAGGAACCCAGAACATCAGGGCTTCTCTGTCTGCTTTAGAAAGTGTAGGGTAAGAAGAATTAATGTGGCTTTTTCTCGGGTGGGTGGGGTGCTGCTCTTCTTTGTGGCAGTAAAATTCTGTCCGATGCACAGTCAGAACAAAATGTCAAAATCTGCTTGTGAAGGATGTTCATTCGCAGAACAACTGCACTGGGAGTTGAGGGCACTGGTTTGGTGGATATTTTTTTTTTTTGCTATTTTTTTAAAGTAAAGAAAACCAAAAGGCAGGTAGTCCAATAAACATGCGTCGTTCTGTGGTAGGATTTCTGTAACAGCTAAATATATTAACGTATGTAAGTGACATTCTATCTGCAGACTGTTGGAGTGTTTTTCTCTGATAAACAAGCTTGCATATTTTTTTTGTCCTGTTGCTATAGTGCCTGAACAGTTCCCAAATATTTGAATGGAAGAGAGACCACCTTTTCCTTCCTCTCTAGCCTGCAGGAGGAGTAGCTTGATTAGTGCATGGGGATACTTGCTTGTGCCAGTTTGCTTGTACATGTGTTTAATTAGAGACTTTGTTTTAAACAACACTAAAATTAACACCTGTGACTGTGGTGACTTTTTTTTAAGAGTGACCCCACTGCATTCTGTACTGCTCAGTCTTCTGCCATAGACCAGTTTTACCCTTTATGCTGAGCACGGACAGTTGCAGAAGGAAGAAGTGTGTGAAGAGTTACAGAAAGAATTTCCGCCTCTGAACGCTCAGGAAACACAAAGGCTCACCCCACCGAGAGTTTTGAATGTTCTCAAAAACCATCTCAGGAGCATTGTCTGGTGGAGAAGTACAGTTAGGAAGTTGAAAGTGATTCACGTAGCAAAGCTGTGTTCTGTAGCTTATGGATGTGCCAGTCCTAGAACTCGCCTTCTCTGCAGCATTCAGCCTGAGTAAGTGTGTTTCAGTGACTGTGATCAAACCCATCAAAGTACCTGCACAGTGGAACAACTCTTGATTCCAGGGGAGCAGTTGGGTTAGTAGCTGGTATGTCACAACTTGTGTGTCACATCAGCGTTGCAAAGCTAGCACCGGCATTTGATCTTCGAGTGCTTGCTTTGTGATGCTCTTCGGTCCAGTTAGTCCGAGATTACAGCACGTGTACTTTGAACTGATGGTTTTGTGTGTACCCGATACCCAGTTGGAGGGGCAGAACTCGAGCACAGCCTCACGTGCATGAAGATGGAAGTGGGATTGTCTTTGTAGTGCTACAGTACTCTCAGCTGGTCACAGAGTTGATCAAAACCCCCCAAGTAGCAGGGCTCTGCAGAGGGAGGGGGGTACCGTTCATTGACTGCATGGAACTTGTAGAAGAGAAAAAATGTACCTTAGAGGAACTTGCTGCTCACAGGAGCTGTCTTCTGCTTCACTCCAGCCTCATTCCACAATTCTCACTTGTGGAAGGGGTAAGAGACAGGGACTTCAATAGCAGGGGAGCAGAGTGCCACGGCGATGGGTGTGACGTGCGCCCAGCAGGAGGAAGTTGTCAGCGGATGAAATATAACCGGTTGATTGTTTTAACCGGTAGCTTGGATGTTCTTCTCTTTGTTCCAGTTTCCTCTGCGCCAGCTTTTGTTGCAGGTCAAACCGTTAACGGCAGAAGGTGCGTGCCGCTGGTGTGCAAATAAATGACCAGCAAGCAATAGGGGAGAGAGAGCCAGTCCTTTGTTTTGGAGCAAATCAGGGCTTTCAGTGCTGCTGGGAGAGACAAACTTGTCCGTAGCTGCACATGTCCTTGTTGATTAAAGCAGTTTGTATCACCCCTTGTTCCCTCTGATGCTAGATGAGAAATGCAGCTCCTTTGACGCGCTTGATAACTATCTTTTTTTGAAGGCCTTTGCTAAATTCTCTGTTGTGTTTAGTCTAGTGGATCTTTTACATTTGCTGTGCCTCCCTTGCACGGTTCTGTCTGTAAACAGCTGCTGATTTTGATTCCTGCATCTTTCTTTCATCTGCTAAACGCTCCCCCCCCTCGAGCCTGTACTGAAGTTTTATTGTAAAGGGTTTGCTCTCTCTGTATTTCAAGCTGTCAGCAATTTCTGCTATGAAACTGCTACGCAGGGACTAATGGCTTTGCATTCCCTCCCTTATTTCCTGCCTTGCTCCTGCCTCTCTCTCCTCCTTCTCCCCCAAACCCAGTCCCACCAAGCCTGGAGTGCAGACAGCACAGTCTGTGCACCCAGGGACGGTAACTTCACACTCTTAAGAGGCCCAAGGTGGATTGCGTCCCGTGTTCGAAGAGGAAATTTAGCAGGGAGACAGCAAGGGAAGTGTGGTTCCTTCTGCTAGCACGGAGGGTGAACCAGAATCTGAGATTATCACTTGCAGAGCCCTTTTATACTTTTGTTCACCCAGTTTGTAATTTTGCTGAGTAAAAACCTGTTTGAACTTGGGTTTTTATCCACAGATCTTTGCAGTATGAGGGTAGAGTTATGGCATCTTACTTGCATTTTCAGTCTCAGATTACAGCAGGAAAACAGTTTTTAAGTGTCTCTTGCAAAAATCGGCCTCTGCCTTCTGACAATGGAATCTGTGATCACCAGTGGGCGATTTCTGGGTCGGGTAGGCGGGGGGTGGGGAACGGACTTCAGTGTGCCCAACGCCCTTTGTGATATTTGTGTGACTGCCATCGGAGTAGCCCTTGGTGAATATTGCTGGAGCAGTGCAGCGAAGATGCGGCAGCAACTGAAGCTGAAATAGCACGACTGACACCTGGGTCAGTGATGTCATTGTGAGCCAGAGCTGGAGGATGGTACAGTAGGGAAGGGCCAGAGTAAAGAGTTCCTAACCTAGAACAAAAGCTGCTGCTGCTGCTACTATGTGATTGTGATATCAAATGTTTGGAATGTTTCTGCCATGAAGCCCAAGCAAATACAGAAGAACAAAAAAAAAAACCACCACAAACTTGTAGCCCTTCCTACTGAACAGTCTATGGCAAAGAGTTGTTGATGCGTTATTGAATAAAACATAGTAATTATTTTTTTCAGACAGGATCCTGTGCGCCTCTCTGTAAAAGACACGATATGATCCAAGATGTTTGTGAAAGATACTGTAAAGATGAGACACGTAGTAGAAAAACCATCTTGCTTGAAAATTGCCTCTAGACTGTGGTTTTCCAGAAAACGGAGTTTTGTTGTTGTGTGCTAACCTAGGCTTGTCTGTGGTTGACTGGGCACCTCTAAACATGGTCTGTTGGCTGTATGGTCCATGTTAATTATTCTGGCAAGTAATTGGTCTGTCTTTGCCATAAAACAGGGGGGAACTGAAGGAGAACTTAAAGCAGGGGTGACAATATATTCTAGGTACAGCATGGACCTGGTGCGGGATAGACAAGCCTGAGCAACTTCTACAAAACCCAGTAAAACAAGTGATTGGGCAGGAGAACGAAGGTGCGGAGAGAAGTTCCTTGGCTTGTGTCATACAGGAGGTCAGTGCCAGTCAGAGCGATGGCTGGGCTGAGGCGTTTTTATAGAAACTCCAAATTTCGCAGCTCTACTTCTTTTCCATGTTGGTGTGAACACGTAAGACCAGATTAGAAGGTACGTTGGCTCTGCACTTGCACTAGTTTTCAGGGGTATCTTGTAGCTTAGATGCCTTCTCAGCGTTTGGGTCGGACTTACTTGTACTGGGTTGAAAAAAGGAGAAGATAAGCATGACCTGTAGTTTTTCTGCAGCAGGAAAGTAACGCATGGCGCGTGTTGCCTGGTCCGCATTTTGAAGCGGGAATAAATCTGGATGTCCTTTCTAAGAGTAGGGAATGTCAGAGTGGCTTGGTTTATGAAATAATGCAGAGTAAGCCCTTTATGCATTTTTGGTGAGGAGTGGTTAGGTGGTGGTTATGTGGCGAATCGTGTTTGGGGCAAGTTAAAGACAAACATCCACTCGAGAGGCTTTGTTCGGATGGGGCTGCTGCTGGGCTGATGTCTTTGGTGCTGAAAGTGAACATGAATATGTAAGACAATGGTAACAGTATTTTAATAGACCTATGAGCTGTTTATGAACTGATTGATTTATCACCCCTCTCTTCCCTCTTTGCATTAGTGCTGGTATTTTGGCATAGTTTCATCATTTTATGCTTTTAAATTTATAGTATGATAAATAGTGTTTAAAATAGGAATATAGGACCTTGTAATAGAATTAATTTCACTGCATGTCAGAGTGATGTGTTTTTTCTCCCCAGCTGGTGATGTCACACCGTATATTAATTTAAGTTCTGTAGTTTAGAAATGGATCTGAGTGCAATGGAGGACTCTGGGTTTGTCTGGTGTGGAGAGACGGAGCCTGAGGAGCCACCTCATTGCTCTTGACGGCTTCCTGAGGAGGGGACATGGAGAGGGGGGGCTGAGCCCTTCTCCCTGGGTTCCAGTGACAGGGCATGTGGGAATGGTTCAAAGCTGTGTCAGGGAAGGTTCAGACTGGGCATTAGGAAACGTTTCTTTACTGAGAGGATGGTCGAACCCTGGAGGAGGCCAGTGGTTGGTGCTCCAGGCCTTTGGAGAATGCCCTTAATGATGTGCTCTAACTTCTGGTCAGCTCTGAATCAATCAGGCATTTGGACTAGGTGATGGTTGCAGGTCCCTTCCAACTGTTTGGTTCTGTTCTAAAAAGCCCGGTCTAAGCAGGGTGCACAGCATGACTATGAACACAGGAAAAATCTGCTTTCAGTTGGATTGATGGGTTGAATTAAAGCCCTAGGAGCCTGTCAAAGAATGTAGCTTGCTCCTTGTTAACTTCACCTGCCGTGAAATCCTAATGTGCATTGTAAGTGCATTTGTACCTTCCCCCCACCTTCGTTTATCTGTGAAAATAAAACTGAGTATTTAAAAAAAAAAAAAAACCAAACCAAAATAAACCCCCAACCAAACCCACAAACCCAGGTTCAAGCAGTTGTATTGCGTCTTTTGATGTCTGAAGTGTGTTAAGGAAGATATTCAGGAAGTGGTAGTGCTTGTGTATTCTGAATGTCGAAGATAATGATTCCATGTACGTAACATTCTTTAATTGTATGGAAGGTAAGAGGACAAGATGGTTTTTTTCTATCTTCCATGGAGTTCGCTTTAAAAAAATCATTATTGGACTTCTCGCTCTGTCTTTGCTATCCGTCAGGCAGAGGTGGATTAGCCAGCTTTCAAAAGCCTTTTCAGAGAAACTTGGCTGGACTGAAGAACAGTTGTATTTTCAGGAGTAAAGCAGGTGAACTGGGATAGTTCTTGCAAATAAGTGACTGCATTTGCAGGCTGTGTGGTGTGTTCACTCCAGGACTGAGTTTTTGAGCAGTTACGGGGCAGGTGGAGGCTGAAACGGGTGGTAGTTCAAACCTTCATTCTTCAAGCAGCTCTGCAAAGGAGGGCGGGCCCCCTTTCCCACTTCGTTGCGGCCCCATGTTGTTAAAGGTGTCTGTTGATGTGACGTTCCCTGTTCATGTGCTGGTTAATAATTATGCAGTAGGTGAATTGTGCCTGTTTTCTTTGGTATAGTCATTTTCTGCTGATTAGCTAAAAGTCATTTGCTTGATAAGGTATAAAAATACTGTTTGTCAGCTGAAAAAACCCCACAGACCTTGAATGTGAAACATCGGTTTGGGGAATTTAGAGAAAATTACTCAATCTGTTCAGTCTAATTCGGATGTCATCAACCACTGCTGTAGAGGAAAGGTTCTCTGGGGGCTGGGGGTGGCGTAGAGCAGTTAGTAAATACGTTGTCAGCGGGACCTTGCCTAGACCAAGGACAGACATCATTTTAGCGTTAAACTGCTGTGATTATAAGGAATATTTCTGATGTCTCTGATAGTTGGTGTGGATGACTACAGCTCAGAGTCTGATGTGATTATTATACCTTCAGCCCTGGACTTTGTCTCCCAAGATGAAATGTTGACGCCTTTGGGAAGACTGGACAAGTACGCTGCAAGCGAGAACATATTTAACAGGTATGCTTTTTCCATGCAAACTCTTCATCTGAATCAAATCTGACTGAAGTTAATTTGCATGAAATACAAATGATTAAAAAATCCCAAAGGGCTTTACACAGTTCTTCAGTTTCCACTCCTTCTGTTTGCAGATATTCCTCCTACCTACAGAGAGCGAAATATTAGTGATAACGGACAAAGATTTCCTTAGCTTTTAAGCAACTAGTTCAGGGCTTCTTGAACTCTTTTGTTAATTGGGCCACATCCTTCTAGTGGTTTTGTAGGTGGTAACACAGGAGTGGAAGATAATAGTAAACTGTATCCAGAACTTTAAGAATGAAACACTTCCTGGAAGGTCAGGAGAGAATCATGAGCAGTGGCGAAGGCTGACAATGAACTTGCCCGGTTGATGCTGTGGTCTGCATTTCCCCCTTTTGAGTTCTGTAATGGTGCTGAGTTAGTTGATTTATTTAAAAGCAGAGGTATTGTAGCATACTTCAGACTTACACCCACCCATCCCGTCCCCTGCACCCAGGCACCCTCCCCACCCCATCCCCTGAACCCAGGCACGCTGCAATGGAATGGAGAAATTCAAACCCAGCATTTAGTTCAATTGTAAACGGTTACAAGATCACAGAAATGTATCAGATATGTGAAGGATGAGGCTTTCTGGTGGCTTATTTTAACCAAGTTTAGTTTGGGCTCCAGGTAAACCTTTAATAAGATTGACTTTAATAAAGTGTATTTGCTTTTTATGTTGAATTCAGGATTCAGTTGTGTGCAACAGATAAGGCTACAATCAGCCAGCCCTGGAGGTTAGCCTCTGGTTTATAGTTTGTGGCCTGAGTTCTGTGGGGGTTTAGCCCTGTGCTTACCTTCAGCCTCCTGAAGTGGACTTACCATTCCACACTACGCGTATGAACGTACCCCCCTTTGGAAGGCTTAAGTTCTGACTGAAGCAAAGAGAATAATTATCGAGTGGTTTCTTGTGTGATACAACCTGCATACTTATGGGTGGAGTAACTATAGTTTTCCCTGGGCTCTGCTTGTTTGGGTTGGTTTTTTTGCTGGTGTAAACATGTTGTTTGATGCTGGCTGTTGTAGCCCTGCTGTGTGGTATGACAAAATACAGGCATTAGCCTACAACAGCCATTAGGGGAACAACCGTGAGCAGCAGTTACATCGCTGTAAGTGATAGTGAGTAACTACCACAGGCAGGTCATGATTCAGCATTACTCAGTCTCAGGAATAATTGGAGAGATTTTTTTCCTAGGCGAGCATTTTACGGGGTAAAGATAAGAATAAACAACTTAAATGTAATTTAATTTCTGCCTCAGAATGGTATAATCACATCCAATTACTTAGTGTAGTTCAACATTATGTTATCTTAAGAATGAGTTAATCTTTCAGTTGTTTCTGTGACCTTGAACCTGCTTTCGTGTGGAAGCTTCAAATTTATGGATTCCCAAACCCTTGAAATGTAATCATTGGGCCTGGGTAAATTAGGGTAAGATGTACTTTTTTTCTTTAAATGGATGAACTTGCTTTTAGTGTGGGTTGTGTTTTTTTGTTTTGGGTTTTTTTTTTGGTGGGAGGGCATGGGGGAATCTTGAAATCTCATGTTAAGTATTGTTTCTGTTTGCATTTGGTTTTATTATAATTTTCTACCTGGTTAGGCATCTGCATATGTATCATATTTCCAGTGTGTGATTATGTGGAATGATTAAAGTGAAGTGATTTTTTAACAATTCCTACAAAAGCCCAGTCTCCTTTGAGTGCGTTGCTTGAGCGCTCACGATTTCTCAGCTGGTGTCTGAAGGTCAAAGCCAGTTGCTCTGAGATGGAGCTGTGGATGCATCCTAAGAAATTTTAGCAGATGGGACTTGGGACTTGCAAATAGGAATTGCTTCTTCATTTGAATATGTGTGATTTTCGACAGGGGAAAAGAGAGTGAGGTAGGGAATCCTTTAACAGCTTCCCAACTGGTGGAAAGAGTTGCTGTGTGACAATTTTTGGCACCTTATGGTCTACATAAGGTTTTAAGACCACAGATGTTGTCTTAGTCTATGAGAATAGACTCAGTCTTGGCAGCAGACTCTCATTCATCAATAGGATCAGCCTTGACTATCCAGACTCTATGTATCAACGTTGGTATTTTTAAGCTGTCCTCTTGCCATGCTTCTCTATGTTCTTCAAGTGTTCTTTGCTTTTCTGCTGGGAGAATACCTGATGGCTTGGAAGGATTTAACCTCAAAACGCTTGAGGAGCAGCACTCAGCAGTAACCGAGGATATAGTGCATCTCGAAGCGGGATTAAGCGCGAGGGTGGCAGGTGCTCGTTAAGCTCATCATCAGCACTTTCACTGTCTATAGTGTAGGTGTAGATGTGGCCTAAAGCATTCTGGGTAATTCTTTTTGGGGTGTGTGTTGAGTACCGACAATAAGGAATCACCAAACTCAAGCCATGCAGGCAAAGCTGTAGCAGTGTTCATTCAGACTGGGGCACTTCTTGTTGTTTGAGGGTAAATTAAGTGATTCCTCCCAATCTCTAAGTTGTTTCCTCTATTTTCATGTTTCAGTCTTTCTGAGCCTGCCGTACGTTGAAGAATAAAAGTCAATAAAAAAGAATCAAACCTCAGAACACCATTTTTGCACACAAATTTGTGATTTTGTCCATACCAAATACATGGCTTAAGTTGAACTTTCACGATACAGATTGAGAAAGTCGACCTTGTAAGTGAAAATAATCTGCTCTACCGAAGGTCAGAATGTCCCCAAAGCACCAAGAGAAATCTTAATTACTTCAAGGCTGCCTGTTTACCCTTTCTTCTGAAGAAGGACGAAAAGATGTTGGTTTTGAAATTGGGAGTGTGTTCCGAATATCTTCTGAGATAGTTTGGGGAAAGCAGCACCAAGCTAACTTACTGCCACCAATGTTCACTCAAACGTGAAGTGTCATCACATCTTGGTTTAGAAGTTGCACAAAAATGGATGAAGAGAAAATTTTCTTCATTCCTTTTTCTTTCTTTTAACATATGCATAGGAGGTAAATGTGTTCCTTGGGCTGATGAACTCATTTAAATTCTCTACTAGGAATGTATTAATGGGCTCATGACGGTGACTGCTATGCAGTAATTGCACCACTTAGAAATCCCAGCATTGATTCCAAATAAGATCGAAGGAGTGTGAAAAAGGAGTTTGAAGGAGCCAAGCAAAGATATTTATAGCTCTTCTCCCAAACCCTAATCATGCATAGGCTTCAAAATATCCGTCCCCTCTTTGTGGACATAAAGGCAGGGTGTTTGTAGTCTATCCCTGTTTTGTCCTGCTGCTGACTGCAGAAATGTGTGTCTGCAAGATACCAAACGATCATTTTTCTTCCATTGGACAAGCTCTCCCCATGAAACCTCGAACACTGCTAATTCTCCTCCCCTTGTATTGGCTGAAGCACTTGACTGCATGCTCCATTGCAGCCCCTGCCCTTTGGCCTGTAACTCTTCAATGGATAAATGGGTGCATTGCTGCTACGGCGGCAGTCACAGACCTAGAAATAAATAATCATAGAATGTTCTCAGCTGTAGGGTTAGGGATTTGAAGCGTCTCTTGCCAGAGCAGCCAGCAAAAGTCTCTTTGGACCTGGAGGAATCGGGTGTGAGACCTGACTGAATGGGCAAGAAGATGCAATTCTGTTAGTTGTTGCAATGAAGGTAACTCTGCTGACACTGAGAACGGGTAAAGGCAGAAGTTCTTAGTGGAGCTTGGAATCTCACCGGGAACAAGCACTGCACTGATTTCCAAGCCAGTGGCAGGAGGGAAGTGGTGAGAAACCATTGATCCGAGTCCCAGATAGTTCCTTGATAACAAGGAGTGATGTATGGTAACAGAATGTACCCCATCGAGATCACTTACGGAGTCACCATTAATGTTGGGGGAGTAATTTCTGTCACATAGGTACTTGGAGGAGCTTGGTTCCCTGTCAGAACACGGTTAAAGGGGACATGTCATTATCCCTAGAGGAAACCTGCTCCTCCTCTGTTTCCCTGACCCAGGAGGTATCTGCTTGCCTCTTGAGCATGAAGCGTGTCCACCTATTATTGCTTTGTCTGTCTAGACCAGACATCTCCTCCTTCAGAGCTGAGTTACAATTTCACAGATGCTCACTTGGCAACTTCCTGGGCAAGCTACCACTTGTCTTGTGCTACTATAGAACCAGAGAATTGTTTAGGCTGGAAGAGACCTTTAAGTTCATCAAGTCCAACTGTTTCCCCACTGCCAGGTCATCACTAACCACTGTCCCTCAGCACCACCTCGACACCCCTCCAGGGATGGGGACTCCACCACTGCCCTGGGCAGCCTGGGACACGCCTGGACAACCCCAATGGGGAAGAAACTGTTCCTCAGGGACAACCTCAACCTCCCCTGGTGCAACTTGAAGCCGTTTCCTCTTGTCCTGTCACTTGTTCCTTGAGCAGAAAAGACCAATCCCCACCTCACTCCAACTTCCTGTCAGAGGGTTCTCTCATGAGAGTGAGGTCTTCCCAGAGCCTCCTTTTCTCTAGGCTCAACCCCCAGGTCCCTCAGCTGCTCCTCAGGGCACTT
This sequence comes from Buceros rhinoceros silvestris, assembly GCF_000710305.1. Taxonomy (NCBI): domain Eukaryota; kingdom Metazoa; phylum Chordata; class Aves; order Bucerotiformes; family Bucerotidae; genus Buceros; species Buceros rhinoceros. The sequence goes on from NW_010395035.1 coordinate 14,557, forward strand.
GTGCTCCAGCCCCTGCACCAGCTCCGTTGCCCTTCTCTGGACACACTCCAGCCCCTCAATGTCCTTCTGGGAGTGAGGGGCCAAAACTGAACCGAGGATTCGAGGTGTGGCCTCCCCAGTACAGGGGGATGATCCCTGCCCGGGTCCTGCTGGTCACACCAGTGCTGGGA
>NW_010395035.1:14883-15340 GCF_000710305.1 Buceros rhinoceros silvestris
TTCTTTTCCCGGGGCATTTTCCAGCCGCTCCTACCCGCTGTGCATTGGTAGGTCATTGCAATCCTCCATTTTTTTGTAGCTTGAGTGCCAGTGCTCGCATGGAAATGAAGATCAGACTCCTAGGCAGGGACCCTTGCTTACTCTCCGCTCCATTAAGCGAAGAATGTTAAAATGGGAGCTTGCAGGGCTCAGGTCATTGGACATTAGTTGCCTACACTTTAATGTGCTGTCAGCGTGTGCCAGATGGGAAGCAGGTTTAACTCTCTGTCCTGTGTTTGTGCCTTGGAGGCACAAGAAGAATTTTGGCAGATTGTTGGGGATAGTGGCAGAACTAGGTCAGAGGGTAGATATTACTTAGATATTAGGAAGAAATGTTTTACAGTGAGGGTGGTGAGAGCCTGGCCCAGGCAGCCCTGAGAGGTGGGAGCAGCCCCATGGCTGGGCCCATGGCAGGGGC